>NW_024090395.1:0-66809 GCF_014356525.2 Nilaparvata lugens
ACACACCAGGGAATAATTTCAAATCATTTGTTAGGTTGTACAAGCCAGAACGAAACAGGAAATGTGATTTATAACAGAAGGGAAACGATCTATTGTACTCGGCCAATGCCAACTGAATCAAAATCAACAGCCACTGTTAACCAGCTGGTAGAAAATAGAATTCATTTCTTAGCGATTTTAGGTATCAGTTATGGGTTTGATTAGGGTCAATATATATTATTCAACTGTTATATTATTTATGTATTACAAAACCCTCAAACAAGTCAAGTTACCTGATATTCTGTAGACCAAAGGAACTGACAATGTCATACTAATAGAAAGATGTAACAATAATCTAGTCCTGTTTAATGTTGATTATGTGAGACCTAACAAGTAAATTATAATAAATGAAGACCATAATGGGGAAAGAATAGAGATTATTGTAGTGAGAGTTGAGGATAGATTTTGAACAAATTTAATAGAAGCAGTGGCAGCGCGTTGAGCAGCAGGCTCAAAAAATGTTATATCATTGTATTAAGTGAAAGGAGATGAAATTTATGAAAAATTTTTTTTTGATTATTATTTGTGAGGAGGAAGATGTCTTTAAGGGAATAAAGTATGGGTGGCCTATGCAGATAGAGTCCGTATGTTATTGTGAAATGTGATATTTTCATATGGAATGTTTAGATGAGAATTAATTTATGGAGTATCAGAATTTGTATTGAAAACACTTGATTCTCAAATATTTCTAATTCAAATTCGGGGGCGTTGTGTAATGGTACTTTATGGCACCACTAAATTTCATTCAATAAAACGTAACCTACTAGTGTCTTGTTCAGAAAGACCAAAAATGTTTATCACCCATGGTACTATCAGTCAACAATGAAGATAAGATGATAATGACTGGAAAGGCTAGGATTATTGATAACAATTTGAAATGAAAAATCATCCTTCATTATTTAATAAATTATAATATTGATTATGTGGTTAGGTTCTTGTAAATATGCTTGTTGGCCATATCAATAATGGTCAAGCTGACATCTGCAACTCAATCAGATACTCTCTGCAAAATAATTGCAAGTAGGTAGCATCCATTAAGACAAGGACAAAAGGGTTCTGTAGCTTATAGCATGCAAAATAAAGGACTTAATTGTTTAGAAAAAATCAGATATGAATATTTATTGTAGATATGTGAGCAATAAAAATTATGAGAGCATGATAAAAATAAAAGGGATCTAGTTTCATTCAGGCGCACTAACACAGTAGACTTTGTACAAAAATCCAGTCATGGAGTATAAGACAAGTCATGTTATTACATAATAATTCTAACACTAAGTAGTTCAATAGTTATGTTTGAAAGGAATTCTTGTACACTATAAAAAGCTCTATCAACTAAATATTTTTCATTTGTTTTTTGAAAATCTTCAAAACATCAGTACTTTTCAAGATTTGAGGTAGCTGTCATAAAATTTCCTACCAATATAATCTGGTTTTTGTTCAAATAACCTACTATTGTGACCCTTATATGATAATCTGCTCTGTTTCGTGTATTATACTCATGAACATCTGAATTCTGGATCACACCACTCGTTTTCACATGCATTACAACTTCATATATACAAAGATGGCAAAGTTAATAGACCAAGCTTTTTAAATAAAGGCCTACAAGAGTCTAACCTATTCACTTTCTCTATACATCTGAGTGCCTTCTTATGAATCTAAAACACTCTGTCCATATTTTGTTGAGATGAATTACCCCATACTAAATAGCATACCTAATATTATGAGATAGGTAGTATAAGTCCATGGTAAGCAGTTAACAGTAGTTTTTTTATCATTCAGCCTAGCAAGCTGCCACAGGACAAATACCCCAGATGTATCGTATTACATATCCTCTCAATGTGAGGATGCCATGTTAATTTCCTGTCCAATAAAATTCCCAAGAATGCTACTTTCTCTTCTTGGTCTAATTCATTTTCCTCTACAAACACCATTTATTTCTCTATCCTCTACTGAATTATATTACTCTTGAATTTGTAGGAATTGACATTTCTTACTATTTATTGGTTTGCCTTTGCTTCAAGAATTGGACAATTGACTGTATTCCAGTAACAGCATTTATTTCTAGACTATCTAATAAATAATTGTTATAAAGATAAGCGATGTGTCATCAGCAAACAACAGAGCTCTGTGAGCTTTTAACTCTTTTGGTAATTGGTTCACATACAACAGAAACAGTAAGGGCCCCAAAATTGAACTTGAGGTACTCCAGCCTGGACCTCAGTTTTTGAGATTTAATTTTACTATTTCATTCCCATCCACCTTGGTAAGCTCAACACACTGGTTTCTACTATGAGACATGATTCAAACCATTTTAGTTCTGTCACCATTCACACCTACAGTTTTTAGTATTTCCAATATATTCTATGGTTCACACAATCAAAAGCTTTGGATAAATCAAGAAATATTGCGGCTGCCTTCTCACCTGAATCTATTATATCTATTAGTCTTTCAACAAGGGATACTATTGCAGTCTTAGTAGATTTCCCTTTCTGAAACCCATGCTGTTCATCACATATGAAATTAATTTCTTCCAGGTGCATCAATAACCTATTTAAAACTACTCTTTCAAAATTTTACTTTTTCTTCCAGGTGCATCAATAACCTATTTAAAACTACTCTTTCAAAAATTTTACTTATTACATTCAGAATACTAATGAGTCTATAGTTTTCAACTCTTTCAGAATCACCGCTCTGAAAATTGGCAAAAATTTCCCTTGTCTCAGATCATCAGGGAAAATACCCTGCTATAGTGAAGTATTAAGGAGATGCAATAAAGGTCCGTAATTCATTTTCACATTCTTTTAAAATTTGCTTGAGACCCCATCCAATCCTACTGTTTTTTTTGTTATTCACATTTTTTATTATTCTTGACAACTCATCTCTTGATAATGGATGAAATTTAATACCTTTTCAATTGACTCAGCATTTAATAGTTGTACTATAAGTATTAGTGTTCATTGACTTTTGGAGTTATATGCAACCTGTTGATAATATTTATTGAAAAAGTTACAAATGTCTATACTATCATCCATATAATTTCCATGGTCATCGATATCCTAGGGACTTAGTAACTGTATCTTTTTGAGCTGCTCTCCTATTTTAATAATTACCTCCCAAACAGCATAGTTTAATTAGTACTAGTTGTGAATATTTCAGCTGTTTTCTTACACTTAGCTCTCCCTAACTTCTTTTGTTGAAGGTTATATCGGTGAAGAATAAGTATTACGATTATTTGAACATTATTACTGATTTTATTTTTACTTTAAAGTCAAACCAATACATTGAACTCAAACGTTTTACTTAAGGCATGTTACCACACTTCACAGAGACAGAGTACAGTTCAGAGTAGTTTTGGCACGCAGCTCAGTCACCAGTGCCTTGCCAATCACACATATTATTATTTAGTCTATTTCATTGTCACAACTTTGGAATCGACTCAAGAAAGATACAGTACAACACAAATCAGGTCTAGATCCTACAACAGCATACATAAGACAACCAATTAGTCTACGACATTTCTTTTCTATTTCTACAGACTCTGACTTATCTCTAGTCAATAATTCAAAGTTGAAATTTTTATCCATGGGAGTGTCCATTGGCTTACAATCCTGCATGTTGAACTTTTCCAATACATGTTTGAGATACTCCTTCTGACTAATAACAGTTACCCCCTTCTCAATATCTTGTTTGACATTAATTCCCAAGAAATTAGAAACTAAGCCCAAGTCTTTCATCTTGAAATTTTCTTGTAAGACTGATTTCAATCTTGAAACATCATTCTCATCTGAACCAAAAATAAGTATGTCATCTACATACAATAATAGAAATACCTTTTTACCCTCCACAATTTTAGAATACAAGCAATAATCATTTTTAGACCTAGTAAAATTGTTCATTTTCATTACAGAATCAAATTTAGAATTCCAATCTTTTGGAGATTTCTTCAGACCATAAATTGACTTCTTAAGTTTACAAACCTTATTCCTAAATCCTTCTACTCCCTCTGGTAATGACATATAAACGTCTTCTTTGATATCACCATTAAGGAAAGCATTTTTACATCCATCTGATATACAGGAAACCCTAATTTATTTGCAACACTCATGAAAATCCGAAAAGTTGGCAATTTGGCCACAGGGGCATAAATGTCATTTAAATCTATGCTATCCTTTTGTTGAAACCCCCTAGCAACTAATCTAGCCTTGTACTGAATGTTACCCTTCTCATCATTTTTAATTTTAAATACCCATTTGCTATCAATAATTTCTTTGTTTTCTGGTACAGTATCTACCTCTGTCCAAGTATTATTCTCTTTCAAAGCATTTAGTTCAGTTTTTACTGCCTCCAACCACTTTACAGAATTGTTTGATTTCATAGCTTCAGAAAATGTAAGAGGCTCATCTACTTGTAGACTAAGATAACTGGTTTCATAGTCTTTCAACCACACTGGTTTTTTAATCACTCTTTTCTCTCTCCCTCTTATTTCATTATTTTCATCCATCATTTCTTCTCCACTTTCTTCATTTACTTCTACTTCATTGATTCCATCTTCAATATCATTTGTTTCAATCTCAATACCCTCAGCTTCACTTGTATCAGTTTCTTCTACTTCATTATTTTCAATTTCTTCAACTTCATTTATTTCAGTTTCTTGTACTCCATCATTTTCAATTTCTTCAAATACATTGTTTGGATCATTACCTTTTGCGATTCCCTCAATGTCAAAGCCTTGATTTATCTTGAATACTTTGGGGTCAGAATACTTTTCACCTTGGTTAGATTGCTCAACATTTGAAAAAATTACATCCCTAGAAACAATTATTTTCCTCTTATCAGCATCCCACAACCGATAACCATTTTGCAAATATCCTACAAACGTTAGCTTCTTGGTTCTACTGTCAAGTTTCTTAAGATTACCTGCAACATGACTGTATGCTATACTTCCAAAAATCTGTAGTCTTGATAGATCTGGTTTTTTACCGTACCACTTTTCAGCTGGAGTACAATCAAGAGTACATGTTGGGCTTCTATTAACAATATAAGCTGCTGTCCTTACAGCCTCACCCCACATTTCCTTTTTCAATCCTGAATCAAACAAAAGTGCCCTAACCTTTTCTAGCAATGTCCTATTGATTCTTTCTGCCTTTCCATTTAATTCTGGAGTGTATGGAATGGTGAAATCCATGAAAATCCCTCTATTTTGACACCAATCCTTGATTTTATTACTAGAATATTCCCCACCATTATCACACCGAAATTTTGAAATTTTAGAATGCCATTTTGCCTCTACTTCAGCTACAAATTGTTTCATTATATCAAATACCTCACTTTTATTTTGAATAAGAAATACCATGACAAAATGTGTGAAATCATCTAGAAAAGTAACCATGTATCTTTTATTGTCCCAACTTACCGGGGTAATAGGCCCACAAACATCAGTATGTACTATTTCAAGGGGTCTTGTTGCCCTTTCCCTGACTGTTTTAAAAGGTTGCCTTGTTTGGCGAGCAGACAAGCATATTTCACATGGGTTTTTGGAAAAGTCATCAATTTTAGTTTTAATATTCATTCCCTCACTAAGATTTATGAGCTTTTTCATGTTATCTACACCAAGGTGGCCTAGCTTCCTATGCCATAATTCTACTTCATTAGACTCATTAGACTTGGGTGAAATAGTGCTAGTCATTACATGATGGACTGAATTTGAATTATGCATTTTCAAGTCAACTTCAAACAAACCATTCGAATTTTTTATGCCTTCCATAATGACTTCATTGTCTTTCAACACCTCAACCCTATTTCCACTAAATAAGACCTTACCATCGTTCTCAGTGATAGCACTTACAGATAACAAATTTTTAGAAAGTTCTGGAACATATAAAACATTATTTAAGTTGCATTTGTCTGATTTGATGTTTCCTACCTCAAGAGCAAACATTGATTCATTTTCCTTGGCTACTCCTACTTTACAACTAATTGGAATGGAACTATCAAATAGTGATTTAGATTTTACCATATGTGAAGTAGACCCTGAGTCAATTACGAAAGTGTCATAGTATTTTACATTAGAATTAGTAGTTAAAAAGGATACTTGGTTCTTCTTCTTATCATTCTGTTTTTTACGAAAGTAACAGTCTTTGTCTTCATGATTATTCTTCTTGCAAATACTACAGAATAGACCACTTTTCTGTTTCATTTTATTTCTGCATTCACGGGAAATATGTCCATAATTTTTGCATCTGTAGCACTGGATTTCCGATGTTTTGAATACCACTGGTTGCACAGAATCACCTTTATCAGTAGATAGTCTGCGTTCTTCATTCACCAACCGGGAGGTTAGGTTTGTGAGATTTCTGTCACAAATTGCGGTTGCTTCCCACGAAGTTTGAAAGTGGGTGTATTTCCTGGGCAGGGAGCTGAATATTTTGCCAATAACCATCTCGTCATCGATTTCGTGTCCAACAGATTTCAATTTATGGGTCAAATTTTCCAGACGGCTGATGAAACTAGCAATGTCTTCATTAGCCTCTAGTGTAAAATTGAAAAAGTCCTGCATTAGAGAAAATTTCTGTTGTTTTCATCACGTTCGTAGATTTGACACAGTTTTTTAAACATTTCACATGAAGTTTCACAGTTCAAAATGTGATTCAAAGGTTTTGAGTCAATTGTAGTTATTATTATTTTCTTGGCTTTAGCGTCCTTCAAATTGAAAATAGAAAGTTCTTTTTCTTTACTAGGGTCGTTTGGTTTTAATTCTTTTCCATTAACAATATCACTAAGTCCTTGAGAGTCGAACAAAATTTTAATTTTAAATTTCCACATTTGAAAGTCTTCATCGTTGGATAGCTTTCCAACCATACCCAAGTCCGAATCACTGGAACCAGCCATTTTTACTTTGAACTCGATTGCCTTACCTGATTTTACTTTTGGGTATTTTACTTTTACTTTTAATGTTTTTACTAGAGTTCAATCACTTCACCGGTATTACTATTTTAGAGTTGAATCTCCGAACTTCCATTGTTGTCTTGCACGAGAGTATTTAGGTTAAAAAAGTTTTTTACTTGCACACGAAAGATCCAGCCTGGGCCCATAACCTGTTGAAGGTTATATCGGTGAAGAAATAAAGTATTACGATTATTTGAACATTATTACTGATTTTATTTTTACTTTAAAGTCAAACCAATACATTGAACTCAAACGTTTTACTTAAGGCATGTTACACACACTTCACAGAGACAGAGTACAGTACAGAGTAGTTTTGGCACGCAGCTCAGTCACCAGTGCCTTGCCAATCACACATATTATATTTAGTCTATTTCATTGTCAATCAACATCTTTGCATAGTTTTTCTTTAGACATTTGTATTTAACTTCACTCGGAACATCCCTCACTAATTTAGATTCCTCATAAGCTTCCCTAACAATATTCTTTGAGTAAGAATATCTTCAGTTATCCATTCATCTACTTTGTTTAATTTACTTTTTACTTTGACTTTTTTATCGGACAGCATACACTAATGTGAAATCTTAGAGTATCATGAATTGCTTATATTTGTAATTTAGGTTATAACTGTCATAAACACTACTCCAATTTTCTTGAAGCAGTTCCTGCTTCAAACAATTTATATTTCCTAGCTCATATTGCTGAATTTCTTTCACAAAAGTTTTTTTTCTGCTTGGATTCTGGCCCTGCAACTTAACATCTAAAATTTGATAGTTATGATCTGATAGATCTGAGCTACCTAACCTCACATTACAACCTTCTATATTTGTGAGTATATTATCAATAATTGTCTGTGAAGTTCGAGATACTCTGTATATTCGTGGACCTTAATTTCTAAATTATTCATATTAATAATATCTCTCATATCCTCTGTCATTTTATCCTGCCTGGCAAAATCGGTATTGAAATCTCCCACTACTATAACATTTGTGAAACGAGCGGTTGTAATTTCCAAAAGTGTATGGAGCAGCTCACAAAATTTTTGCCAGTCTCCATTTGGTGACCTATAGATACCTAACACTGCTACCTCAAATCGATCATCAATTTTTAACCTTAGTCCCGTCACCTCTAAATCCATCTCAACAGAAAATCTTTGAACAAAATCCAGTTCATAAGTTTGGGTATGTTTAGCATTGCTAGTGAATATACATACACCACCACTTCTATGAGCTATTCTACAAAATTCTGATCTCAGTGAATAGCCTGGAATCCTAACTTGATTTATTCCTTATTTTAAGCCATGCTCTGTGAAAATAACAATGTCAGGATCCTCCTGTTTAAGAAATACTTCTAATCTGTCAATTTTGTTGCGAATATACTGAATATTTTGATGATAAATACTAAAAACCTTACCATCTTGTGCTACTCTATCTCTAGCATTATTTGTAGCTATTTCCCTTTCACTGTTTTGAGCCAATTTACTAAAAAAACGTTATTGTTTTTTTTTACTGTTTTTAAACCAGAGGATTGCAAACGGCTTTCAATCAGCTCTGCCAATGTATTACAAAAGATTACTTTGCCAGATCGATTTAGATGCAACCCATGATTAGTGAAGTTATGTCTTTTCAGCCTTTCATTTAGAAAACAAATCCCCAGTTGTTTAGAATTCTTATTTCTTAGGCTGTTGATTGTATTATGGATTGATTTGCTTGTCGAATTGATTGCTCCATTTAATTCTGGCCTATCAAACCTATTAGGTCTGATATTGCTTTATTTTCTTTTGTAGAATTAAAATTTATTTATTGTAATTATTTTTTTTTCCTCGCACTTCACATCACTGTATCACATGGCTTGTGCCATGTTATCGTGAGTCAGTGATTCTTGTAATCACCACGTGAATGTGATGCCTGATAAGGGAGAAGCTAGCTTCATACGGTATGTTTTAATGATAGAGGTTCGACTTTTGTTTGTATTAAAAAATATCCCGGTTTCAAATTTACTTAAATTACTGATTTTGAATCACCACATCTGGGAACTACTTTCTTTATTTGTAAACGTCATTGTGATGGAAGCCATTTTGAATTAAATCAACCTATTAGAAGCCCGGATTTATTTATTCAAGGGTGTATGAACTTAAGTATTTTCAAGAACAACCACTAGCCAGATGATCATCTAGCGATAAACAACCATGGTTGAATGTTCCCCGTTCAATTGTTTTGAATGTTAGAGTAAATGTCCCAGATAACTGTAAATCAGCATCAAGTACCGTCTCTTATATATTTTTTGATTAATTACGGAGTGAAGTGGAATATAAAAAATTAAAACGTCACCGAACTTAGCCGCCGACACCCTGCCTGTGACACAACGTGAGCGATCCATATCCGAGGTCCAGTCAATTTTCATCCAAAGGCATCGAGTGAGTAATTCCATTCCATCATTTTGTATTGGGCCCAATGCACAGTGCAGTGCATTGATAAAATATAACAAAGCACTAACGACGAATTATTTGAGACTAAGAGTCTCCAACAATACATGAAATTTGTATTCAATCGAATATCCTGCTAAAAACTTTAAATATAGTAACTCTTCAAATTATCATCACAGTGTTGAATGTGTTGTACACATTAGACTGTGATTTTTCTTATAAAGTGTGGATTTTTTGTGCGCATTATATTTGCAATTTATTATCAACTTATAGCAATTCACTTTATCCCGTGTTTGACAAAATCACAAGGTGTAGTCTCTGACAATAAGTCGAGCAAAGGCCTCCCTGAACTATATTCTTGGCTGTGGGAGTCAGCCGGAAGTGTTGAGCTTATTGATATATTCGCAAACGCCATGCTACACCACATTCCATCATTTGTGATTGGATATTATCTGTATACTTTTATTGAGTTCTATGAAGACGGTGTAATCAAGTCGAAAGGAGAGAATAACCACCTCCCAGACCGATCACTCCGGACTCATTCCACTCTTTCTTTAAGGCCTTCCTGCTCCCGGGCGGAAGTGAACCTCAAACAACGTGGAGATCATTACAAGAGGTAACGATTCCCCCAGGAAGCCCATTACAGAATCTATATGCAAAATTTCAAGTTAATCAGTCCAGTAGTTCAGACGTGATGATGCGTCAAACATGATTTCCTTATGCCTTACATGTATAAGGCCCACCGCCAAGTGGACCCACGCTAATCCATGAGAAGCAACCCACGCCTTGGGTTGTTTTGTTAACAATTGCTAGGCTTTTCTAGATATCTGTGTGATAATTATAATACATATGTGGAATAATACTCATTTCAGCTGATTGATTATGAATAATTCTATAGCAATGGTTTACAACCATGGAAGTAAGAAAACCATGGAACTCAAGTCCAGAATAGAGATTGCAGCAGAAACGGACCGGTAGGCATGGCTTCTACTCTAACATCTGCTAACTTCGTCAACAATCGGTTGTTCCAATCAACCTATCCCTTGTGATCTCATACCACTGGTAGGCGGGGCCTATCATCTACTCTTGTCAAGCTGCTGCAGGCTGCCACTTCAGTTCCAGGTTTTCTCACTTTCATTTTACAATGCATCCCACGGTGTGGGTTGCTTTCCGTGGATTAGCTTGGGTTCACTCTGCAGCAGGCCTTAGCCAGTTTTCTTTCCCTCATTATAGTAAAGATGATTATATACTATACAGAACTCTGGTATTTTAATTAACAAGTAATCCGATTCAAAGGTGTACAGCATTATTGGAGAAGACACTTTACAATGGAAATCATGATTTGGAGGTGTTGAAATGGTCTGGAAGAAATCGATTTGAACTGACGTCTGCAGAAGAGAGCAGCCCTTGAATGTGACTGAACATTTCGTGGTCATCAGACAAGAGGTTTGGAACTGCAGGCACCTCAACGGCAAGGTTAGTGTTCACTTGTTCAGATCTCAATTCAATCCATGGTTGAAGTTTCCAATTGTTGACCAAACTTAGTGTTATAACATGGATTTTCTTTGTCTGTATGTATGTAACGAATTCACAGCCAAACGTGTTGATAGAATTTTATGAGATTTGACTGGAATTCCTTTTTCAACCATGTGTTGATGTGTACACAAGGTTTTTTGTAATTTTGCATTCTAAGAGCAATGTTCCCATTTGAAGAAAGGGCTGAAACAGGCACTTTGTTCTTCCCAGTTTCAAACGCTATTTTCCAACCGATAATCATGGGAATGGACCAAATTGATAGAATTTTATGAGATTTGACTGGAATATTCCTTTTTCAACCATGTGTTGATGTGTACACAAGGTTTTTTGTAATTTTGCATTCTAAGAGCAATGTTCCCATTTGAAGAAGGGCTGAAACAGGCACTTTGTTCTTCCCAGTTTCAAACGCTATTTTCCAACCGATAATCATGGGAATGGGACCAAATTGTTCAGAAAGATTTGGATATCTCGCTCCTCACCTCCAATCTTGATATCACATACCAATATTTTTCTCTTGAACATCAAACTTTGCGAAAATTCTCTCCAAGTTCATCGACTTTTTAAGTCTTTCTATAGATGGAAAATGAGAATTTGGAGGTGAGGTGCAAGATATCCAAACCTTCCTGAACAATTTGGAATCATTTTCATGATTATCGGTAGGGAATTAGTGTCCAAAACTGAAGAAAACGGAGTACCTGCAAAGTACCCTCAAAATTCCTCCCCATCTTCTTCTCTTTCTTGTCCATTCCCACACAATTTTTCTGACTTATTTTCCTCCCACTTTTGTTTGCAATGTCAAGGTCTTCATTCAGGAAGATTCTGATATCTCTCCTGACACTTTTGTTTTGTTTCTATGTTCAGTTAGCAGATATACAGCGAGTTGTTAATGAGGTAATCAGTACATCAAGTGTTAGCGAAGTGAAGTATTATGATGGTGTGCTGGTGGAAAGAGTCAACTATGAGTCGATTGACAAGTATTCTGCAAAAGTGAAAGATGTCAAATACATTACAAACAATGGAAAGAAATGGAGATTTGGTGAGTGTTTGTCGATCTTTCCATTCAATTCAATTTATTCACAATGCATATAAATCTGGTGTGGCGCTGTAACGACGGAACTTTGTTTGCCCCAAATTCTGTAAGAAGGGAAATATATAATAACTGCTCTTAAAATCTGTACTCAACTATTAACCTGTTTAAATTATTTGAATCCACGGTTGAGAGCCTTGGATGGACTCGTTCATGCAAATGCCAAGATCTTCACTATTGTTTGAAAACACCTGTTTTAGCCAGTAAGTAGCTTATCACGAGCCAGGAATGTAGAATAAAAGATTCTGTGTAAATGCTACTGACATTAATTTATTAGTTGCATTCAAACAATTCAATAATTATTAATATTTAGATAAGAATTTGATATTTAGACACTCTACAATGAATTTAGGGCCTCGGTCAATTTATCTGGTCAATCAATTTGAGCTTAATAGAATAATTTGAGCTCTCACCATTGAATTGAAAATTTAACAAATAAATCAGCACTCACAATCACTCACGCTTACATTCCACTACGGTACTATATTTCAGACTACATGCTTTTAATTTATACAAAATAAAATAATAAGGAGATTTTTCATCTAATTAGGCCGAAGCCTAAATTAGAGACCGAAGCTTGTTCTGCGACTACATCAGTTCTTCTCACGGTGACGACTCAATTAGAACTGCTGCTCTTCCATTTTAGAATTATTGATCACCAGTTATTGAACCCTATGGTGATTCATTATATTGGAATATTCATGCATCTACTACTGAGCTAGAGCTGTGGTCTGAACCCAGCAAATTTGCGAGCCGGACGCCTTAACTTATTGCAAATTTATTTGCAAAATAGGGATTTTAGCAACCGCTCCAGTATATATCAAAAATACCACACCACATAGAATGTCGCCCAACATGGATGGCAATATATTATCTCACCACAACTTGAATGTGTAGAAAAACACTCCAATTTTCATAAAGTTGTTCGCATTTCCACCTACTGTCTAGTTTTATCAATAATTGTAAAACACAACGTCAAAAATCAGGTTATAAACTTCGAAGCCATAGAGCAAAGCTGGTCGAAAATATTGTGTAACCACTTCTGTCATCGAATGTTGTCTCTCATTATCAGTCATAGTGAAGGACACTCAACAATTCTATTTCCATGGAGTAATCTCACTATTGTTACAGAATAAGCCACCACCTCCGAATTGTCTTCACTAACACCGTTTCTTGACGAAAATGGTTTGATCAGGGGGGGGGGGGCGGTAGACTCAGAAAGTCTAACCTCAAGTACAGCAGTAAACTCCTATGTTACTTCCAAAATGTTGTCATTTGAGTACAATCATTTGTCACCAAATTCATACTGGATATTTGCAAGTTGGTCTACGTACCACTCAGTCGTTGATAGCGCAAAAATTCTGGATCATTTCAGTGCGCAATCTTGTAAGAAGTTGCATTAATCATTGTGTAAAATGCACTCGTATGTGAGCGACACCTCGTCAGCCTATTATGACATATCTCCCTGAATTTCGAGTGAATCAGTTTGCTGCCTTCATGCATGTTCGAGTTGATATGGCTGGTCCATTCACCACTAAATCCAGTCCACTCAGAAATGCTAAGCAGTATGAGGGCTACTTAGCTCTTTTCATTTGTCTGACCGTTAAAGCTGTACACTTGGAGTATGTTTCTGAACTCACAACTGCAGCTTTCCTCGCCGCTTTCAACATATTTGTCTCAAGAAAAGGTCTTCCTTCTGATATGTATTCCGATAATGGTCTCAATTTTCTTGGAGCCTCCCGTCACTTATGTGAAGTTTCCAAATTTTCACAAGAAAATCGAAATGAAATCAATGATAATTTCAAACAAAGAGAAATTACATGACACTTCTCACCACCAGGTAGTCCTACATTTGGTGGAATGTGGGAGAGTAATATTACATCAGCAAAAACACTGATAAAAAAACTAATTGGAGAAACACCCCTCACCATGGAAGAGTACTCAACTATTTTCGCACGAGTTGAGGCTATATTGAATAGCCGTCCAATTCTGGATTTGTCACCAGATCCCTCTGAGAATGCATTGTATCTGACACTGGATCATTTTATATCTGCTCGTCCATTACTCCAAGCTCCTGAATTTCCTCTTGATGAGAAGATTTCAATCAATCAACGTTGAAGACATCGAAAACAGATTGCGCAGGCATTTTGGAAGAAGTGGTCTACAGAATACCTCCACATGATGATTCAAAGAATCAAGTGGAAGAAGTTCACAGAAGGAATCAAACCAGGACAACTAGTGCTGATTCAAAATATGAATACGCCTCCCTTTGTCTGGCCACTGGCCAAAGTTGAAAATGTACATCACAGCATTGATAAGGTGATAAGAGAAGTATCACTCCGCACCTCAACTGGAATTATCAAACGAGCTGTTGATTGTCTGATAATACTCTTCATTGAATAATCTTCTTTCTTCAAGTGTAATTAAATCTTCGTTGAATGTGTTTTCTTCGAAGATACTTATCTTTATAGAATTTTTTACTCACCTTCATTTTTTTTATATAAACTTTAGTCTTTTCTTCACTTCGTTTGTGCTACGTATCATTCATATTAAACAAACTCTTTATCTTAAAATGAACGTTGTTCATTCTATGTGGGCGGTATGGTTAGAATTCTCATAAACTTTAAGTGTGTGAATTCACTGTCGACTCAAGCAGTACCTACCCCCTCCTCACCCTTCCACCTTGTTGTGACGTTCTTCAAGAGTTGCAGTCAGTTGACGTTCAGATGTCATCGTTTACGTGTCGATTGCTCGCTCATTCGCTCTTTCAGGTAAAACCGCATTTCAAATATTGTTTTGAAAGTTACAATTTCATTCTTATAAGTAAACTCTCGGTCCTCCGTCGTAACCCGCTTAACAACTACAATAATTTGGATGGATAAGAAGCAAGTTGGCAAATCTTTTATGCAAAATCTTTTTATACAAAATTTAGTTGCTTACTTTGTGCATGAATAACTTATTCAATTATCAAGAACAAGGTTCACGTGAGTTCATATTGGAAAAATTTAGTCCAATTTTGATCAGTTCAACAACCTGAGAGGAAGGCACTATTAGGATGTCCTATTACAACCTCTAGGTTTCCTAATAATTGCGAAGTATTGCTACAACGCGGACTAGCTACAGCCGGGTATGGGTCGGGGTCGGTGACCGTACTGACAGGTGGAGTTACCGGACCTACACTTCTCCCTCTATCCTGATTCTTTACCCTCTGCTTCTTTCACGAGATTTTACTTTCAGGGGAAGAGTCTTTGCCCGTGCCGTTACTGGCCGATTCGGCCCTCGGCCTTTGGAATACAGGGTGGGTGTTAAGGGAGATTAAGATAACCCTATACAAGGAGACGGATCTGACTATCAGATCCCTACCAATAATTCTATTTATAAAGGTAGTACGCAATCTGAACCAACTGCGAATTGACGGCGAGCAAGCTGTACCTGCAAGCCCGGGATGTGGTTTTTCAATGGGGTTAAGGTGAGAGCTATGGGGTAAAGGTATGACGGAACTATGGAGTTATTAGTAGTATTTGAGATGTGGTTAAATAGGGCACGGTATAGGGTGTAAGCTATAGAGAATAGGGTGCAGGGTATGAGGTATACGGTATAGGGTATAGGGAACAGAGAATCAATAATAAGATTATTATTCTCTACAGCAAATAAATATCTGCTCAATAATCCGCAATCTGAGAATTGCGCTCTAGCTCTCAGCAAGCTGGACCTGCTAGCTAAATACAGTATATCAATTTCAATTACGTGGTAATTAAAGCTTAGAGGATAAGGTTTTAGGTGTAGGATTTCTGAATCGCGAGCCTGCAGCTGCGAAAGGATTTTCAGCAATTCTGAAACTGCTAAACAGGACTTCCGCGCTAATCTGGTGACTGCACGCCGGTATTAAGGGCCAATCTGTGACTGCCCTTAAGGGTATGGGAATCGCTCTCAATCGTCCAAAACGCTTTTAAATTAATAGTCAGTATGTCGACTATTATGAGAGGATAGAAAAGATTTTTCACAGACACAGTCTGTAGAATAATATCGGGAAGACAACAGTCTGTCGTTGTCAGGGTAGGAAAGGATTTTTCCAGGATTCTCCACAAGGAAAATATCGAGTCAGAGACTCCTAATTCAGGAGAAGATTTCAATAGACTTTTCCAAGTGATTGCCAGTCTAAGGACTACCACAAGATCGATCTCTAATTTGCAACTGAGATCACGGGAAAATTCGTGAATTTTCCACAGGGAAAACCAGCAAATAATATTTGCTATTGAAGAAGACAGGTTCTAAGAATTTTGGAAAGGATTCGCGGGTCTGAAAACCCGCGACTAGGATGATCTCGAATCTGGAACTGAGATCAGGAAGGATTTTAACACAGGAAGAATTAAGAAAGAGAAAGGATGCCGCAGTCTAGAAACTTTGGCAAGGAAGACCTCAAGCTGTACCTGAGAGCTAGAAGGATTTTAGAATAGGGAAAGTGAAGAGAAAGAAAGAGAATGGACGTCACAGTCTAGAAACTTTGACAAGGACGAACTCAAGCTGCAACTGAGTTCTCTAGGAAAAGGATTGGGCTTTTCCTACTTGGAATTACAGCAAGTCAGAAACTGCTAAGCGAATTTAAAATACAGGGCCACTCTATAGTATGAAAACTAAGCAAGGAAAATTTACCATAAATGATAATAATCTCTCTGCAGGGACAAAAATTATTGAGAAAAACTATTCCCAAAGGAACAGGGATTTTCCCACAAGAATAAAATTAATTGAGAAAAACTATTCTTCAAACTAAAGGCCACCTTACTACAGAGAAGGAAAAATATACGGACTACCAGTCCTGACATACAATTACCTGAATCGACGTGGATACTGATACGGAGGATAGCAAACCGATTCCCACTTCCCATATTATAAGTTAATTAAAAACGTCGTGAAGTGACAGAGTTGAGACTTATGAATTAAGTACTCAAAAATAACCCACTATAAGAGCCTAGCTAAATTTCCCACTCAACTATTTGTAGCACAAACTTGAGATCCCTTACAGGTTTCAAAACCAGGATAACACGTTCACCCCCAGTGATACGAATTTAGGAAAAATAGCTGACAAGGAAGAGAACCCACAAGGGAGTTCTAACTCCGAGTTGTCCGGAACTCGGCCTACAATATTCTATGTTAACACAAAATAGAATAATAATTAGTATCGGGAACATCGAGATAGGTTCACCAGTGGGTGTTGGGTGCCCCAGTGGGTGAATCTGTGCTACCAGTTTCTGATCACCAAATCCTCCATGTGGAAGATTTCAATAGCCATAACAACAAGTGGGAGTATGCAGTGATTGATAGAAATGGTGAAAGGCTTTCTGGATGAGCAGAAATGAACAATGTCTTCATGAAATTTTATGCAAAGGACTCCAGTACCTTCCTCTCAGCACATTGGGCCCGAGGATACTCTCCAGAACTGAGTTTCTGCCCTTGGATCAGAGTGGCAAGCCAATGCATGCTATCAGGTAGGTTTCAGGGAATTTTCCTCATTTGCAGCACAGGCCTGTTCTGGTTGTAATAGGGATATTGATTCCTGTCATTAGATCCACAAAGTAAAAGATTCTTTTCTCCTCCTCTCTGTGATCCTGCAGAGCTGTTTGAACTGTTTTTCACCAAGGAACCGTTCTTATGAAGGGGGCGGTCTCGAGTCATTGTTCACTCAGTACAGTACCCATAGTCGATCCCACCTTCCCGCAACGTCTCGTGTTGTTTTGGGTGAATTAAAAGTCACCTTCCAAACCGATATCGATTATATCAATATAGATCGAATCATCATCACCAAATCTTACATTCTTAACATAGAGCCAATCAAAACAAAAACATCGTCAAAGGCTTTAAAGGGGTATATTTCTAGAGAAAGTTCCTTAAAAGAAGTCATATCAAAATATGCCATTATTGAGTTCACCTTGCTGCTTTGAATGATTAATCTCAACTGACACTCCATGTCAATTTCCATAAATATTCTCTCTCCCCTTCTTCTAACTGTGCATGTGTCAGAATCTTGTTTCTTCTCCACCACACACATTGAAAAATCTGTTACAATAAGAATAATTCTTTGTTCTTTAGACAAAAGTCTCCAACATTGAAAAAACCATTTAATTGAGTATATCTATAAATGGAATGAAATGTGTTGTAATTTTGTAGCAGGCCACCTGCATAGTAAAAACTGTTGAAGATTGGAGCATGCATGACAGTAGATAGAAAGTGCAGAAACCATAGCTTTTTTTACCACTTTTCCTCCACTGCTCCTTAGAAGGAGAACAACCTCTCTCTCTCCCACCCCTGGCCCTTGGAATGAATCTCTCTCTCGCTCCCCCTCTCTCACTCTCTCTCTCTTTTTTAATAAAGGCAGCAATTCAATTCAATTCAATTCAATTTTCTCTCACTCTCTCTCTCTCTCTACATGAAGAAGAAGAAGATGATAATGATGATGCTCCCTCTCTCTCTCTCTCTCTCTCTCTCCTCTCTCTCTCTCTCTCTCTTCTCTCTCTCTCTCTCTCTCCTCCTTCTCTCTCTCACTGTCATGCTCTATTCATCTATAGATAGTCATGCTCAATTACATTTCACAGTCTATCTGATGATTTACAGCAGACAGAGAGGTGAGAGAGAGAGAGAGATTGATTGATTGATTATATGCCTTTATTAGGGCGGAATTAGGACCCCTGGTCCTCTCTGCCACACAACCTTTACAAAAGAAGACAAATTCTAGATGTACTTGCTTTCTTGAGAAGAGAGAGAGAGAGAGAGAGAAAGAGTGGTGAGAGAGTCTACTACTGCCAGATTCAAGTGAAACGAAAATCTCATCTTACTGTCAGATTCAACTGAAACATCTTTGTCTAACCTACAGATCTAAGTGAAACGAAAATCTCATCTTACTGCAGATTAGACTGAAACATCTTTGTCTAACACATAGATTTAAGTGAAACTCTAACTCTCAGATTTTTACCGAACCTCTATTGTAAATTGCCTGCTTTCCATCATCAGTTAAATTCTACATGTACTTGACAACGTTGCCAAGTACATTTAGAATTGTGGGCTGTACAGACAGCAGACATTATATTTTAAATGTTTCCTCAATCATAACTAATGCATATACATATACTAGCAAGAACCAGTGCTTCGCAAGGATCTATTTTAAAACTTAATGAAATTTTGAAGAATTGAGAATGGACCATTTTTGGTTAATTAAGAATCTATAAGCAAAATTTCAAGTTAATCAGTCCATTAGTTCAGACGGGATGATGCGTCAAACATAATTTTCCTATCCCGTACGTGCATAAGCCAGCTCTTTACTTCATATAATTATTTATTTAGAATAGTGGTGGAACTATGATAGCGCCAGAAGTGTCTCAAACACAATGGTAGGTACTACATGAATTTTTTGAAAGTGATTTGAAAAAATTTTAAAACAACAGAACTGAATCCTTATCATTCTACCTTCATTTGGAGAGGCTTTTGTTTGAGCCGAATGGGAATCTATTTATAAAAAAAGGATGTCTGTGTGTATATTTGTATGTTTGATTGTTCCCTGTAGACTTGAAAAATACTTGACATAACGGCATGAAACTTTGCAAATTTGTTGTGTGAATATGGGGATGTTTTCTGAACAGACATTCTAATAGGGGGGCTAATAATGATTATTTATTAATCCATTTTACAGACATAGTGTCTGTAACATTATATGTTTTCGAAATTTTCGGCCAAGCGGCTACTGAAGAACGAAAAGATGATCATGATTCAAGATCATGTTGTGATAATATGATCTAGCATCTAAAGTTACCAGCTGTAATAATAGTATATTTCGCACCTAGGGTCGAAAATGTACGTTTTCCGGCTCGAGATTGCGGTTTTCAAGTTCGAGACGAAGTCGAGAACTTGAAGCATTCGAGAGCCAGAAAAACATTTTTGCCTGTGTTGCTAACACTATTTTTCGCCACACCAGAAAAAAACTTCCCAATATATAAGAAATTGAAAAATAATGAAATTTAAACAGCCTATTTTGATAGTTTGAATCTTGGTTATGACAACTTCCACTGTCAATTGACTTCAATATTACTAATTAATAATTACAAGAGTGACAATATTTCTATACTATTAATATTTCAAATAATTGTTTGAATTTTATAGCTTGAGCTTTGCGCCTGGTGCAATATCACATGGATAGATGGATGAATAGAATTTTCATTACTATTTAGAAATAATCTGATAAAAAAATTAATATAATTGCATATTTCACAGTTTTGTCTCAAAATATATCTAAAAAATTGATTGAAATTTAAATTACGGTAATTAATATAAAAATAGCTTATAAAAGTTGAAATTCATCGACAAAAAAAATGTCATTGACCGAGGTGCGAACCTGGATCATGTTTGTAATTCACTGAGCTTTGAGTTCTGATGTATTACACCTTTATGCTCTCGGCCATTGCATATTGTTGATCATAGGGGCCTGTAAGTTAGGTAACATATGTAGGCTACTATAATATAGTGTATAGCGGCAAACTTGAAGCCGGTTTGCCGGCATTTTCAAAACAAAATATTGCTCTGGAAATAGTAAAATCATAGAGAAAACATTCGAAGATTCAATCTTGAGTGGGCCTAATGTTTTCTCTATGTGGTTTGATATTGAAGGAAAATTATCTAAAAGTTTTAATAATAAATTACAGAAAAATTACTAGGAATTTTCAGTCAAGGCTGAGTTTCACCAGTAGGCTTACCTTGAACTTCATATCTCTGCTGTATTTTCCTATTATTATTGTTGATTGTATTGCATTAAGAAGTGAATTCGATAATAAAAAAGAAACAATTATTACCCTACTTCACTTTTAAATATTGATACAATTATTGTACTTTGATTTCAAATTCGATTCTTCACTTCTAAATACTTGCGATACATACCTTTCTGACAATGGACAATGCAGCCAACATTATATTGTTGAGGATATGGAGATATCATCGTATTCTATTGTTTGATATCAAAAACACAATAATAAATATTAAATTATGAAACAGTAATTTATAAAATATATTATAGACATGATACCGCAATTCACAATACATAATTATATAGATTATTACAGTTGTTATGAGATTATCTCTATGATTTTTGTGAGATCGGACACGATCAGATGTTATTCAAGGTCATTTTACAGCCCTAGGGCCATAAAGTTTTACCAGCCTGGTCGGAAAACAATCACTTTCGGCCTCCATATGATGCACGTAAACCAGCTCATTACATCCAAGTGTGGCGAGAACATAATTATCATTCTGTGATAAATTAATGTGTACTGGTATTGGAACGGTAGTTTGGAGTTGAAGTGTAGTTGATTGGTACCAGCTGTTGATAATGATTCCTTAGAAGACCTATACAAATAGTTAGAACCTCGAACTACGCAGCAAACTGTGCATTCCTACGAACATCTTGCCTTCTAAGGAACATAAGCATATGTTCCATAATGTTAAAAATCAGCTGTTATTCATTTGCCGTACCGCACTCCAAATCATTCGCTGTGCCGCTTGCCTCTGTTCTAACTGTTCGCCTCACCGCACTACAAACGCTGAACTTTTCAGCCAATCAGAGCCCTCGATTACAATTCGCTGTGCAGCTTGCTCCACAATATTTTGGCTATCCATCACAAGTGGAAAACATGCGAACATGAATACAGAAGTATGGGCAATTTTTTATTTGATTAAATTCATTTTTTTAAGAATTCTTTGTTACAAATGATAAATTGATAGGAGCTTATGAATATTTTCTAATTCGAATGGAATAGCTTCTGAGAAAAACTATGATTGGATAAATACCAATATTGAATTATTGTTGACCAAGAACTCAGTACATCGACAATCATTCAACTAACTCTGTATTGATAAAATTATAATCATTTTCTCTATTGATATCAATTCCATCAACTAACTAAAAAAAGTACTTCAATTTCCATGAATTTATTAATAGAATTATATAATCTAAAGTGTAGGTCATATCTAAATTCACAAAGAGTTCGATTCTTGTTGGCAAGATAGATGTTATTCAATGCAGAAATCATTGTTATTTTACTAAAAGATAGGATAAAATGAATAGTTCTTTTTCAGAGGGAGTTTTGACAACCAACAAAACTCATTTTTCATTTGAAGGAATAATATCAAAAAGGTGCTCAGGATCTTACTTTTTGTTCAGCTTGCCAAATACCTCTTATTTCAATATTAAAATTCTCGACTGACTGTACAGTGAGTCAATCATTTATCAAGGCTTAAATAATTTTGAAATTTTAATTAAATAAAATTGGTAGAGAATAATTATCATGTAGATATCAAACCCTTTATCTAAAGACATATTAACTGCATGCATTTCCATATCATGCCAATACAGCATTGATAAACTGTAGACGTTTATTTAGCTGTCTCAAAAACTGTTCTATAGTGAGGTCCACATTATAATGACAGTATTTGATCAACTTTGGTTCTGCTATCCTTCTCTATCATTCCACAAAGCTGGTGGTACTATCCTTTTCCAGGTTCACAACGATGCCAATTATGTTTTTGACAGTGTAGAAATATAATTAATTAATGCAGAAAATCGGCATCGCTATCCTTCTATCTTTATCAATGGCAGTGGATATCAATATCAATAACGTGGACCTCACTATAGCTGAAAAATTAATAATACATCAGGAAAACGAAGTTCAAAACTATGGTTTTCCTAAACATATGTTTTCGAGATAATTTCTTTGATGCAGCTGTTTCACATTCACCATCATAAATTATACAGAGTTTGTGAAAATAAAAATATTCATTGATTACCAAAACAATACTATTATTATATAATGATAATAATTAATTATTAAAACAATACTTTTTTTATATCATAATAATATTGTTAAACATATTTATCAATTATCAGAACAATATTCTTGAGATTGAGTGGAATCAGGTAGAAAGCAATAATAGAACAGATGTTCTTTATTGAAATCTATCATATTATTTTGTTATTTCCAATGATTACAACATATGTTAGAATATCATGTCAATAAATAAATCATCTCGTTTCCATATGACACTCACCTTACCATGTTCATAACCTTACTTAATAGGATCCTTTTTCATCCTTTGAAACCCTTAGAGGCAAAATATCTCAAAATCCGTTCTTAGTGCATGTCTAGCATGTTTGTAGATATTGTGCAAAGTTTCAAGTCTGTAGACAATTAGTTTGAGCTGTAGTGTGATTTTACATAAAAATTTTCGAAAAATGCCCTCCTCCTGGACCCCCCTTTGCTTCTGATCAAAATTTTTCTGCATAGATCTAATTTTTTTTTGTAGCTGAACAAAAAATTCCTCATGACTTTGCTGTGCAATGAGCGGTTACAAAGTACAAAATTTTGGGGGGGGGGGCCCAGCTCTCTCAGGGGGGCAAATTTCTGAAAATCCTTTCTTAGTGTATGTTTTCAGGCTACCATAAACAATCGTGCAAAATTTCAAGTTTTTTTGCTCAGTAGTTTGGTATGTGGTGTGATTTCAGTCTGTCGGGGCTTAGCCTTTTATAAGTATAGAGATAAATAGAATGAACTAGCATATCCAAATATACACACACACATTAGTTCTGAATTATGCATATATCAGTGTGGGAAACTCTCTACAGAGTGATCTATGTTCTTTCACATTTCTTATCAGCAATGTCATACAAGCATTTCCAAAGATCATCAGAATATTAACAATAGCTATGATTCATCATTATTTGAACAACCATAATGGAAATGTTCAATTTCCAGTATATCAAGTAATTCAAAAATTCCAGATAAAATTGGGAAGTGGAGATTTTCTCTATTTTGTTAATGCAAGATCACTCACCTCATCACCTGTAGGAAATTCGATATTATTTGCAATTAGACCAAATTCATTGAATGAATTTGGCATCAAGAGACAAGATAGTTCTTGAACTTTGAAAAGCCATAACAATCAACCATATTTTTCAGTTGAGTGTATGTACAGGTAAAACGTGATAAGAAACTATTTGAATGAACTTGTATCTGCACACTATACTACACTTCTATAAATTGAATTGAGCTTCAACACATGTGAGATCTTAACAGCTCAATTAAAAAAGCGTTACTGAGCGATTGAACCCAGACATTGCAGGCACAATGGAAATGAAAACAATTGATTATACACTAGAAATTTATTTACACAATTCACTACAATTATTTAACACTTCTCTTCAATTTTTATTAGTCAGTCACAGACAGTTCATGTGGTCAATAATAGCAGAGATAATCATGTATATTGTTCAATTCACTGTGCTTAAGAAAATGTCTCTTAGTTGTTTCACCAGATGATGATTTTCATGAGTGAATTGCAATTCATACACATCACACCAATCAAGACACTGTTCTCACCTCTTCCCAATTCCTATCTACTTGCATCCACTTGCATGGGTCCATGATGGGCCAATGAAGAAACTATACATATGTCAGTACTAATAGAGAAATTAAATGGGTTTCTTCCATTTCTGCCAATGCAGCATATATGGGCGGTATGATATCTCAGTGACTTGCATACAATAAACACATTGAATTTCTAGTCAGTTATAGAAGAAGCCATATCATGCGAAGTTTCTTTTCAGCATTTGAATAGAATTCACATTTTTTCATGCCAAGCCTTCTATTGTTTCCACACATAACATTTGTAGACAAGTCCATATTTCCCATTATCAATGAATTATAATGAAGTGTGGAGTAGAGGGCACATCTTCCCCTCGGTTTGCGTTTAGTTGATCAATGGTAGCAATTTCTTTCACAATAATTTGATTTAAATTCCCCTTGAACCAATGCAAGTCAACTGTTGCGAATTTTTTACAGGAGAGAGTTTCTCCCTCCTGTTGATGACGCCTGTTTTGTCCTCCATCATTGTCCTCCTTTGTCCTCCAATCACCTCCTCCTCCTTCCCCTTTGTCCTCCATCCTCCTCCTCCTCCTCCTCCTCCTGTGGTTCAGGTGTACTACATCTTGAGTGACAGTAGAAGAAGTCATCCTCAGTAGCAAGATCACACTGTATCCCAATAGACCACGTTTTCTTCTCAGAATAGAAGGCATATAGGTATACTACATCTTGAGTCAAAGTAGATGCTGTCTTCCTCGCCATCAAGATCACACTGTATCTCGATAGACTGTGTTTTCTTCTCAGAACACAAAGATATTGTAGATGTTAACTGATCAAAGCTAAAACCTCAAGTGAGTGGAATTTTAAAAATGCAATACTTATATAGTTGTGCTCTATCAAGAAATTACTGAACTTCCTCCATCATGGAAGTAAGAGGAGTGTACTGCATGATACGATCACTGATTAAAATGCAATAAGTGGAAGTATTTGCAGGGACAGCATCCTTGAATTCCATATCTATTCTAATATCTGTAGAGGATTTCAATGAGCAGATTGATGTGAACAGTCAATTACAATCAGGGGTGTTTTAGTACAAAATGTGTTAAAATCAATCCTCTGTTCCAAGCTCACTATTGATACTATGGTTATAGTACACGGGTGTGAAATCAAAAACATACGGTACAACAATTCTTGTTTAACAAGGAGGTTCTCATGAGGAAAATAGTCAGAGTTCAAGTAGACCTTTGCACTCTGAAGATTACAACTATCGAATTCCGAGATTTATTATTAATTTTACTCTTACAATCTGTATGAAACGCTAAAACAACATACTTTGGTGTTTCAAGATGGGATGCAGTTTTTACTGCCCAACGATGGACAGTGCTATTTTGTAAATTTGGTAATTCTGAATCTCCCAATGACAGAAGCTTAGCTTCAGTGGTGTATCATCAAGCAATCTCAAAAATTCCAACCTCACATGATTTTCTAAAGTAATATAGGGAATTCTCCATTGAAGCTTCATTATTTTTACATTAAAGTTTGTTGCTTCTGTAGACTCTATGCAATTGGGATCTGTTGGTGATCTTAATAAGACAAGCTCTTGTTTCAAATTTGAAACTATTCTTCGAAAGTCTTCAAAAATGGTAAAACTAATTTAGAGGTACACAGAATGTAAACTTATTATCTTCTAGTGTGTCCTGCTCTGTCAAACCCAGCCAAGTGATATGTGTTTTTATCAACATATTTCCACTAGTATAGCTTCAATTGTTGATGGAATCCAATTAGTCTTGATTTATAAATTTGTTGTCCAGCCAATCATACGAATTCCATCAAGAAGATTTCCATAAGGTTGGAATAAACGATCCTTCTTGATCGGTTACCTTTACATCAATGCTTTGAATCCTATGTGTGTTTGAAGGCATATAGATTAGGTATTTGATTAGGGGTTCCATTCATTAAATATCCACTAGGCACTCTGGGTGAAAACTCGTATATAATAGTTTCTGGTTTGCCATTAGAGTAACTCCCACATGCTATATCACAGACTCATATTTGTTATGCTAAAAATGCTGAGAATAATGCCATTTATTCAGTTGTAATATAACATTATTAAACCAAGCATTTTTCCTATTGAAGTAGATGATGTAAAGTCAATAGGCGTATCAGAACGATTTCAAGTGTATGCTATATCATGTACCTTACAGGCTCTATCTAATAAATTCATACTTCAATCACCTCTCTTCAACCTTTGATCAACCTTTACTGATACATTATACACAATACTGATAGCCGGGGAAATGAATTTCTGGTGATGTGTTTATCAATTTATTTAGAATAGTTGATGTAATGTCTCCTGCAGTACCCCCTATATCTTCGACAATTTTGCTCGCCAAACTCAAGATTCCTCTCCCACGTTTCCTAGAAGATAACTTTCTTCTACATACCATTTTCCATTACTTTTGAACTCAATAGTTGAACATCGATATAGCTATGCGCATGCGCGCAGTGTTAAAGTCAACAAATTATTAGCTCTCCGAAAGTATTCTAATTTATATAATTGATTACTCAGTTAACTCATTAGTCTGTGTTCAGTGGTTGCAGTGAGTTCTAAAATTTCCAGTGTTCTAATAGAATTAGTCATATGCCGATGTGTTTTAGAATTGTGTGTGGTTGTTAAATTTTTCTGCTCCTAACCTCAATATTTTGAAGCCTGCTGTAGTGCCTAACCTAAAAATACAGGTGCAGACAGACTAACTTTCAGTCAGAGGCCATTTAGGGTTGTAAGTTGTAAGTGTAAATTGGACTTTGACCCCCACGTAATCACTGCAAAATTTTGACAGTCGAAAGTAACAGTTCCAATATCAATCGAATTGAGGACTGAATCTGATCTCGTGCATAGAGGAAGCTCATTCTTTGTGACGATACACAAGCGGGGGTAACCTGTTGCACTGCGTTGCCTATCGAAAGTTGAAAGTTCGTTCAATTTGAAACGGAAAGTGTTGACTACTATATTCTGCCTGCTACGGTAATCTGTCTATTGTAATCTGTTATTACTTATCAGGATTTAGACTAGATATTCCACTATCATTGTCTTGGAGTGCATTATTATCTTGCTATAGCTTCTTGAACTAATGGGAGTCGTCAGATTAATTATACTTATTCCGTCTTTATAAAAAAGATACTGTCCAATTCCTTCTTTAAACCCACTTTTCCTCACTGCAGGAGCTTCCCTTTTCCTGCCATGACAGCTCTCTAGGCATCTTCTAAAACCTTTCTGAATCTTTCCTATAACTTTTTCTTTTCTATTCTTTTGAGGGATAAGGATGACGAGAACAAGAAGTAAACAAGGAGAGGCTACTGAAAATGCACAGCATCTTCTAGATAATATTAAGAATGATTTAATCAACCTAGAAGTAGCTGAAATAGCGGTTAATTTTCATGGCATCCTTTCCGTTATCAGCAATAAGTACTCAAGTGATGCCATAATCGATTTAGTTCCTGAAGTCACATCACTATTGAATAAATTCGATGCTGCTATCAAAGTGAATAATGACTTGAAGTTAGGTCTCAATAATATGTATGAAGAAAATCTGTTGCTGATAAAGTCATTGGAGACAGAAAAAACTAACCGTAAAATGGATTTTGAAAATTCATTACAATGTGAGGAAATAGCAGAAGACGAGATCAAAACCTTGAGAATGGAAATAGAGAAATTAAAACGAAGTAAAAACTCCCAAAATATAGATTCAGACAAAAGTATATCGAAGCAGTTAGATTGTTTCATGGAAAAACATACTCAAACCGAATTTGACGACTCTTCAACTATTAACTCTTTATCGATTATGCACAGAAAATCCATTGAATTTTTCAAGATGAATAATGACAGGCTTCAAAAGGAAATACTTGATCTTCAAGAAGACATCTCAAACCACCGTAAACAGCTTTGCAGTGCTGAGGAAATTAACCGATCTCTTCAACAGAGTGTTCGGGAAATGTCAAATCAATATCTCTTTTCAAAGATAGAGAGTCAGCAACTTCACCACAGTCGAATAGGCCTACATCTGCAAATCCTGGAGTTTCTAAAAAACGGCCAATGAAGATCAGACTGTATGCAGACAGCCAAGGAAGGGATATCTACAAGAACTTCAATGACGATAGCCATACGTTCTCCAGTATGGTTAAACCTGGAGCTCGCTTCAAGGATGTAGCAGAAGAGAGCAGTCAACTGGACGACGACGATGTACTTGTGTTCTTAGCCGGTACGAATGATATCGCCTGTAATGAAAGCAAGCAATTCAACTCTTCTCTTCGCGATAAACTACGAGATCTACAGAACCGTCGTGCGCGTAATGTGATAGTTTTCTCGGTACCTCACAGATATGACTTACCAGACTGGTCCGCTATAAATAAAGAAATAGAGTATGCTAACAGAGAGACCTATAATTTATGTAAACATTTTAGAAATGTCTCCTTTGTAAATATCACGAACGTAGGAAGAAGATTTCATACTTCCAATGGTCTACATCTTAATTCCTTGGGAAAAAAATATGTTTGTGATAAAATCTTAGAATTTGTTCAAAAAATAGCTTGTAAGAACGAAAATTCATCTCAACCAATTCCTGCTGAGTATCATACGGACTTTTTTTTAGAAATTTGTCAGTAGATTACCAGTCATGCATTGGAGAATTGACGAAACGTAAGAGTAGTTCTGAATGTGTTAAGAATAATTATGTTGATAGTCAGCCTGCATTTAATGATCGACCTCTTGATAATTATGTTAGTGAGCCTATGAATGGGATTAATCATTGCCATACTATTATTAGGCAAACCTCAGAATTCAAAGTGGGCTATCTTAATATTCAGGGTATTGTTGGAAAACATGTTGTTCTGAATGAATTTGCTAATGATAACTTGTTTGATTTGCTGTGCTTGAGTGAGCACTGGTGCAGCAATGACGAAATTCCTTTTAATGTATTAGATGACTTTCAGCTTGTAAATAGTTTCAATAGGGAGCAACATATTCATGGTGGCGTAGCAATCTATACTAAGAGAGCATTGACTGCCACTAGTATTAAATTAGATTTAGCATTTTTGTGCAGTGAGATGCATTTTGAAGCAACGGTGTTTATTTCAAAGATTTGAAAATTGTTGTCGTAGCTCTTTACAGATCACCCAATGGTGATCCTCAAATCTTCTTAGAAAAATTGGAGGATTTGTTCCACTTCTTTCTCAATCCTCAGTGGAAGAAATTTGGTATAATAGTGGGTGGCGACATCAATGCGGCTTTTGATGTAACAAAAGATATTCGCAGTGTAAAGGAATTTAAAAATCTATTGAGACAATTCAACTATAATTTTACAAACTGTAAGTCCACAAGAGAGACTGCCTGTCTGGATAATATATTTACGAATTTAAATAGAGATGTAATTTGTTCTGATGTGACACCTTTTGCATTTTCTGATCATGATTCGGTTTGGTTGAAGATTGATGGGTCATGTTCGGAGTTCTCAAATCAAAATAATAAAGGGCCTAAGGTGGTCATCACGAGACCGATAACGCAGAATAAATTTCAGAATTTCGAAAATGCACTCAATAACTTCAATTGGGAAAGGCTGCTCATTGATAATACACATCAAACAGCAAATGTGGTTTTCAATAAATTTTTCAATACTTTCTTGAATATATTTGAAACTTATATTCCTAAACATAAGTTCAAGATAAATCCCAATACAAACAATTGCAAGAAATATAATAAGAAAAAAGCCTGGTACACTCCTTATCTATCGAATATGAAAAATGAATTGGAACTTCATTCAGAAATGTATAGACTGTGTAAAACAGATGAGATGAAATCAAGGTACTTTACAGCCAGGAGAAATTATAGGGTTGCTTTAAATGAGGCTAAGAAAGAGTATAACGTTTCTAGTATCCAATCTTCCAATAATAAATGCAAAAAAGCATGGAATGTGATTAATTCAGTTGCAAAAAGCAAACAGAAGGAGCCTGTGAAAATATCTCCAGATGTTTTCAATAATTTTTGTGTTCACTCTGTGAATGAGATCTGTGACAGTATTTTAAGACCTTCTGAAACGGCAATAGAGCTTATAACTTTGCATAGTAGGAATGAACCACTAAGGGATAAGTTTTCTTTCACTGAAGTAACACCGGAGCTTGTTTTGAATATCGTTAAAAGTTTGAAATCTTCCGATAGCATAGATATTTATGACTTTTCAAGTAATATGCTCAAAAAAATTATAAATTGTATAATAATTCCTCTTACCTATTGTATTAATAAATGTTTGATAGAAGGGGTATTTCCAGAAATGCTAAAACTATCTAGAGTGGTGCCCATCTATAAGAAGGGTGAGAAAGAGTGTCCATCAAGTTACCGCCCAATATCTCTCACACCGATCCTATCAAAAGTTTTAGAAACTATCATCCATCTTCAATTATGTGATTACTTGAGTAAACATGACATACTGTCAGATGAACAATTTGGATTCAGAAAGAACAAGTCTACCATCAATGCTATTGACTCCATGATTAAAAAGGTACTCAGGGCTTATGAGGATAAAAAATATGCTCTGGCCACATTTTGCGATCTCAGTAAAGGATTCGATTGCGTGGATCGTGATGTGCTTCTGAGTAAACTGGTTCATTATGGCATTGTTGGTAGCAAATTCAATAACATTTTCGCCTCTTTCCTCAGTGACCGAAAACAAATTGTTTGCATAGGAAAGGAAAAATCTCAAGTGAATGAGATAAAAAGTGGGGTTCCGCAGGGATCGGTCTTGGGACCATTATTGTTCATATTGATGATAAATGATCTGCCACTCTGTACAAGCAATGCTGATACTATAATTTATGCGGATGATACAACTTTTATTAATGTAAGCTCAAATTTCGAAATCCTCCAGAATGAAGCTAAGAACAGTTTGTCTGAGGCTTCAAAGTGGTTCAGAGCCAATGGTTTTTCACTCAATGAGGATAAAACTCAAGAAAATATTTTTAGCTTGAAGAGTTTACCTATGGAGAGCCGTTTGGGTAATGTCAAATTTCTAGGTGTTTTTGTTGACAGCAAACTTTCATGGGAGCCTCACATTAAATATATTACTTCCAAATTATCCAGAGTGGTATACTTGCTGAGAAATTTGATAGGCTGTGTCCCCACGTCTTATGTCAGATCAGCATACTTTGCTTTTTTCCAGAGTATAATCGCGTATGGGCTTTTACTCTGGGGGAATAGTCCACATGTTCAAGATATATTGATAATTCAAAAAAAAGTTATAAGAATAATCACAAATTCTGAAAGATTGGCTCATTGTAAACCGTTATTCGCTCAAATAGGTATACTGACAGTAATAAACCTGTATATTTTTACTTGTCTCCTATATACGAAAAATAACTTGCCTAATAATCTGCTAAGGAGAAATATACATTCCCACAACACTAGGAGAAACGGGAATATAGAAATACCTTTCTGTAGGCTGACGAAATCTCTGGATAGCTATGAAGTTGTTGGAATGAGAATGTTTAATAAATTACCACATGAGTGGATAGAAGCTCCATTTCAATTATTCAGAAATAGGCTACATAGCTGGTTAATTAGAAATCCTTTTTATAGTTTGAAAGAGTTTTTCGAATTTCAACAAATTATTCTTTGATTAAGATGAACTATTTTATACTATTATTTCTAGTATTATGTAATATTTGTATATGTATTCGTATATGTAATATTTTACATGTATTTTATTTTGACTGGTGTTTCTTACATTAACCCTCCATGTTATAATATAGTTTGACTATGTTTCCTAAACAATAATTTCTGACGTTGTCCATAACTATTGTAATGTTGAGCGGCAATAAAATTATATTTATTTATTTATTTATTTATTTATCGACTGAGGCTAATTAATCAAACACTTAACCTTAATCAAAGACAAAGACATTGTCTCACTAAGTGCTTTATCAATTACTACAAAGTTGGTATGTTTTAATCAAAGGGGATAAAATTTTCTATCATCAGTGTCCTATTAACACACATGTTAAGTATGTTGTAATTTTTTAAGAAATGCAAATAATTGAACGTTCATCAATCATAAATCTATAACAATGTTCAAGGTATATAAATAGATTTGGGGAACTGTAGCACTTTGTACCAGTATTTAAACCTCTGTAAGATTATTTTCCATGTCATTCCATTACCAATAGTCATGCTGCCATTATGTACCTGTTTTATTTGTTAAATAAATCTTTTAAAGAGTGAGTTGCGCATTTGTTTATCCTATCTGGCGCCCGATGCACAGTGACTACAGAAGTTTTTTGGTAGAAGTTCAATTAACTTTTCTGCGACCCACGTTCTTGAGTGCCAAAAAATGTGAGTTCAATCATTCATCTGTGGTTCTACAACCCTACATGACAACTCAACTTCATCTTCATGCTGGCAAGCAGATGAGACATCACCAATACGATGCTTGCAGAACTTTCTGCAGCCCATTGTCGGACAAGGAGCAAGACCCGGATCAGGACTCTACTGCAGTAAGTCCTTCCATCAAAGCAGAGATCATCCATCAAGAAACAAGGTTAGAAATTTTTTCTAGTATTACCATGGCAACTAGCAAGCCCTTACCACATGAACTTCTAAAGTGCATACCGAGATATGATGGAACAGCTTACAAATTACCCCATTTCATTTCATTTTGTGAAGATTCACAAAGAGCTTATTGTACAGATCATAATGTAGAGGAGGAAGGTAATTATTGGCTTCTTTTTGTGCCACCTAGAAGGACCAGCGGAAGCTGTAGCCTACAACAATAGTTGCTCAACACTAATAGAACTGATAAAAAGCTCAAAACAGAACTTTGCAGACAATAGGCCTGCTCCAGAATTGATAGCAGAAATATCAGCAATGTGCTCATTCAATAGGAAACACCCTATAGACTTTCTAAACAGACTAGAAGGGAAACGTACTCATGTAATAACAAAATACAAATTAGATGGAGTGTTAGGAGAATTGCTAACAAATTCAATACATCAACTCAACGCAACACTAGTGAATACCTTTGTGCATGAGTCCATCCCATGCTAGGATCCCACTTGTAGGTGCTTTAATTCAAAATCTAGATGATGCCAGAAGCGAATTGATAAATGATTGCAGCATTGTACTGAACCAACCAAGCCTAAAAAGAACTGAATACAGATTCTTTCAAGCTTCAAATACATTTAGAACCCTGAACTATGAGAGTAGTTATCAATCACAAAGCAGAAACACCCAGCATTTTTTTCAAAGCAGACAATGCTGATTCCAAAACAATGAGAGATTTCATTAACCACACTTTCAACAACAGAGCTTCTACTTGCCACCAAGTAGCTCCCAACCTCACAACTTTCAACAAAATTTTTCAAGTCCAAACTTTCAGCAACAAAGAAATTTCCAACAACAACGCTTCCCACAACAACAAAATTTCCAACAACAAAACAGTAATTTCAAACCAGTACTCCAATAAATAACTCATCAAACACAGTATCCATGCACACTCAGCAAACAGATCCAGTACAAAATGAGGAATGATGAGTCTTCATATGAAGTCAACTATCTGGAAGAAGACCAATTAGATTGCCAGAGTAGTGAGTACACTCAGAACCCGATTCAATCAAAATATGCAATCTCAACTTGACACTTTGACTGAATCGCTGAACAGACTAACCAACCATTTTTTAGGGTCAGGCCCCCAATATGCAATGAACCCACCCAGCAATTCGACTTAAACATCCTTAATAATCCCTTCCTCACTTTGTAGATCAGAAGGATAGGAAATGGCTAGTTGAAACCGGATCTGCAATGAACTATTTCATCCTTCACTCTTCTGGCGTAACTTGTCACAAACAGGATTTTATTGTGAAAACTCCTGTTGGAGAAAGCACAGGGAATGAGTGTGTTTTGTAATATAGAGCATGTATTTTCAAACCACATAAGATAAAACTGTATATATTTGATTTCTTGTCCAAGTATGATATACTGCTTGGGTATGAAACCATGTGTGCATATAAAATGCACAAAAATGCATATAAAATTAAACTTTGATAATAATAAGCTAGAATATAAGGATGGAGAGAAAGATTTGTTATTTTTGTTTGATGATAAGAGTGTTAAATTGCAGCCAGGCTACAGCATGATTCGGTCCTGGTTAAGTCAGCCTCGGATAAGATAATTAAACAAGTAAATGCAGATGAATATAGAATTGAAGAAGGACTTGTTAATATTGATAGTAAATAATGTATGTGTTTAGTTTCCGCCCATGAACTTATGACCATTTGTCCTGAGCCAATGGAGGTTAAACAAGTAGAAACTATAGTTGATTGTACAGATATATAAATGATTCATGTAAATTGAAATTTTCTAAGCTTATAAATGACATTCCAAATCTTCTACGAACAGATCATATGAAAGAGGAGGGAAGAGACAACATCTTGAAATTAGTAAAACAGTATCCTGAAATTGTGAAACTTGAAAACGAGATTTCAAGTAGCACAGGAACTTAATGGAACATAAGATAATATCACTACAGATGAAAACCCAGTTTACACGAAAAATTACTGGCATCCCCAAATCTTCCAAGAAGATATTTGATTGGGGATAGACAAACTATTGAGGAACAAAAAAATTCAACACTCAAATTCTCCCTACAACTCGCCGATTTGGGTCGTACTCAAGAAGCCGGATGCATCAGAGCAATGAAAGATCAGAATGGTTGTAGATTTTCGAAAATTGAATAACAGGACTGTAGATGATAAGTATCCCTTGCCCAACATTGAGGACTTATTTGGAAAGATAGGACGTGCTACTTATTTCTCTGCTATCAACTTAGAATCCGGATTTCACCAGATCAAACTACACCCCGACTTCGTCCCGAAAACAACTTTCTCTACTGAAAATGACCACTGTGAATTTCTACGTCTCCCCTTTGGACTGAAAGATTCGCCCAGTTTCTTCCAGAAGTGTATGGACAAGATTTTCGTGAAAATGGACAATGTTTAAGTGTACATGGATGATATTATTGTTTTTTCTGACAACCTCACTGAACATTTGAAACACCTCAAATCAGTATTTGGAAAATTAAAAAAGCACAACTTGAAAATCCAGCTTCATAAAACAGAATTTTTCAAGCGCGAACTGTTGTACTTAGGTCATATATATTTCAGAAATGGAATACAACCAAACCTCATGGAAATAGACACAGTGAAGAATTTCCCTTTACCTCGTACTCCTAAAGAAGTTAAACAATTTTTAGGACTTACAGGATATTACCGAAAAATGATTAAGATTATGCAAAGATAGCGAAGCTACTCACCACCGTTTTAGGTAAGGAAAAATCATTCAATCCACATGATAAAGACTTCCAAGCAGCATTGAGAAATTGAAACTTATGTTACAAAATGGACCTATACTACAATTGCCTGATTTTTCTCTTTAGTTCATACTCACATGTGACACGAGCAACTTTGCTATGGGAGCTGTTCTTTCTCAATTATTTGATGGGAAGGACCTACCAATCGCGTTTGCATCCCGTACTCTAATAAACATGAAGTAAACTTATCAACTATGGAGAAGGAACTACTAGCAATCGTTTATGCCTGCAAACACTTTCGCCCCCACCTGTATGGAAGGAAATTCTCAATTTGAACAGACCACAAACCCTTACAGTGGTTACACAATATCAGGACCCAATTCGAAACTAATTAGATGGAAACTCTATTTAGAAGAATTTGATTTTGACATTAAATACGTGAAAGGCCGGACGAATTTCGTGGCTGACAGCTTATCTCGCATTCCAAGTCACCCTGTTAACATGCTCAACCCCGAACCAGATGATGATTTAGAGGATCTCAGTTGAGTTGTTTTGGACGAGTTTCTTCGTGAATGTGCAAATGGAAATCAAGATACTAATAATGACGATGCTGCAAGTATAGGTGTAACAATTCACTCTCAGGATAGTTCAAATAGTCAAGTTGCAATAATGGAAGAAGACAAATCATGAATGTAGAATATTGAATGAAAAAGACTAAGGAATCGAATGATTCATACAATATGAATAATTACCACAATATCAACTTCTCAACTACACAAAAATGAATGTAGAACATAATCAGTTGTTATTAGAGAGAGGTAATGATCCTCCGAAAATTCAGAAAATTTTTGACAAAACAAGATTGACTTTCTACATACTTAACCTGTTTGATAAGGAAGAAATCAAGAACAAATGCCTGGAATATTTTTTACCAAACACAACATACAGTATATATAGTTACAAGAAAGGCGCTCTAGAGTTTGATTATGAAGTGATGTATACAAGTTTTGTTAATATCATAACAGACTCGTTTTAAACAGTCAACTGAAATGCTACAAGAAGATCATCTGGATGTTACTGATGGAGAAGAACAGAAGGACATGTCGCCAACCACCACCGGGGGAGAACGTGTCATCGAGGAATCAATGAAAGCTACAATCACATTCGGAAAACCTACTACTGGCTATCAATGCTTCACAATATAACAGCCTACATCAATAAGTGCCAAATTTGTTTAAAAGTAGAATAAGATAGGAACCCAGTGCAAGTAGAATATAAAGTTGCTCCCACACCACACAAACCTTTTGAAGAATTTCAGATAGACACTTCCGGTACGATAAGATAAAATATTTTATCTCAATTGTCTGCCAAACACTCAACATGTCTGATGACTTGTCCCACCTCACCGTTGGATAGTTTAGTTCCAAAATTTTGGGAAGTTGAAAACATTCCGGATTTAGAAAAACAACTTACAGCGGATGAATTGAAATGTGAGAATAACTCTACTTCGACCGTTCGGCGACAAGACTCAGGGAGGTTTGTTGTTTCACTATTGTTCTTCAAATCTCCTGATTGTCTCGGTGATTCATATGCTATGTCAGAACGCCGGCCCATCAGTTTGGAGAAACGACTCATGCGGGATCCAAACATGAGTTTAGCCTATCATGATGTAATCTTGGACTATCTTGAGCAAGGTCACATGGGATTAGTCAAAAAGCAGAATGATAAGAGTGGTTATTTTTTACTTCATCACGCTGTAATCAGAACTCAGAGTCAGTCAACGCCTTTGTGTATCGTTTTCGATGCAGGCGCAGAAACCACTACTGGAGTGTCATTGAATGACATACTTCATGTCGGACCCAAGTTGCAAACGATATTTTCGTTTTATTAGTTTATTCTCGGTTATTTTCCATCGCCATTACTGCTGATATAAAGCAGATGTACAGACAGATTCTTGTCGATGAATCATGTAGAATATTTTAGCGTTTGTTATGAGATTTTCATCTAATGATCCCATACTAATGCTGAATTAAAAACTGTTGTCTTCGGTTTTGAGTGAGTCACCGTTTTTAGCTCTCAAAACAATTTTATGACGCTGTTTATGGACGATTTTGTGACAAGCATGTTCAGCTCCCAGATATAAACTTATAACCTTAGCTAAATTTCAACCAAATTCAAATGGCAACCCAAGAAATTGAGTTTTCATGAAAATTTGGAGTTTCCCCAAATACGAAAAATTCTAGCCAAAACTATGAGATCTCTGTGAAAACTGATACCATTCTGTTGCATATAATACGGGAGCTCGGGAAAACCTCCAGACCGTCCGGCATCCCTGTGCTACCCCAATATTGAGATACATTTAAATTGTGTCTCACAAAAAAGTTATAGGAAGCTTTTTTGTTCAGCTCGCCATTTAAGTGTAAAACCATATCTAAATTCCCACTAGATCCAAATGGCGACCCGGGAATTGAGTTTTCATTGAAACTAGTGTGTGGTTGTGTGTGTGTGGTGTTGTGTGTGTGTGTGTGTGTGTGTGTGTGTGTGTGTGTGTGTGTGTGTGTGTGTGTGTGTGTTGTTGTGTGTGTTGTGTGTGTGTGTTGTGTGTGTGTGTGTGTGTGTGTGTTGTGTGTGTGTGTGTGTGTTGTGTTGTGTGTGTGGTGTGTGTGTGTGTTGTGTGTTGTGGTGTGTGTGTGTGTGTGTGTGTGTGTGTGTGTGTGTGTGTGGTGTGTGTGTGTGTGTGTGTGGTTGTGTTGGTGTGTTGTGTGTTGTGTGGTGTGTGTGTGTGTGTTGTGTGTGTGTGTGGTTGTGTGTGTGTGTGTGGTGTGTGTGTGTGTGTGTGTGTGTTGTGTTGTGTGTGTGTGGTGTGTGTGTGGTGTGTGTGTGTGTGTGGTGTGTGTGTGTGTGTGTGGTGTGTGTGTTGTGTGTGTGTGTGTTGTGGACAAGGTATAATACGGGGAGACAATCAAGTATACACAGCACATTAAGGGGAGGTGTGTACACTAAGGGGAGACCCCGTAGTGTCACTGCTCAATTTTAGTAAAAATCACTTCTACATGCTTAAAACCATGTAAAAACGTAATAAAAAAAAATCTCCCCATTTTGTTAGTACTCCACCTAATTGGGATACACTCCAGTTTCCAAAATTGCCACCACGTTGTGCTACGATCGCTAATACACACTTACACAAAACTCATTTACGGATTGAGCATACAATGCGGGGTACTTGCATATCCGCATATCTCCATTGTCTCCTTCACTGTTCGAAGTAACTGGTTTGCTATGGGCTTGCCGTGAATTTATGAATCAGCAACTTATCTCCTTTTTCGTTCAGACTCATTGAGTCACAGCTTAGCGAATTCATAGTTTATTTTTCTGTTCATCCACTTGAGACATGAGAGGGAGCGAGGAAACATGCTGCCAGAATGTATTGTGGTACTGATTTTTTAGTTATTTGGTACAAATAGTCTGAAAATGATTCTTCACAAAAAATACCCTCTGCTAACCTTACAGTGTTAAAAATACCTGTTTTTTTCTCCATATAACTCAAAACCTTTCATAGTGAAAAAATCCAGAGCTGTTTCCAAGTGAATAAAATCCTCTACAATTCACGCCAAATTAGGTTCATCACAATCAATGGTGACTTGGTAACACAATTTCCGAGAATTTTCCGCATTGAATTGGGCTTTGCTAGAATGATGCGAATGGGAGGCTGTTAAGATTCAAGAATAGCACGTCAGTAAGTTTATATTCTTGAACAGGCTTCACTGAGAATTCACTTACTGTTTTAGAGAAGCGGATGCCTCAAACTTTGCTAACCTAACATTGTATCTCAAGATCAGGATAGCCTATGATAAAATGAAATTTGTCTCTAGTTTCTCTCCATATTGACATTTTCTTCGGTCTGTCAATCCTTGCAAAAACTCTCTTGTAAACTTGGATTGAATATTTTACTTGTGTACGGCATGCTCACTTTTTGTGAAAAGACGTTGTTCCGGAGAAAAGATTTAGTAATCATACCCTGCTCAAAAAAAAAAAAAAATAGTAGTCACAACACCTTTTCCCCATTTTATTTGAGAAAGTAAAAAGTTAATTTGAGAAGTATCAATTGTATTTGAGAATAGTCACTTGTAATTGAGAGAATGTCAGATGTAGCCTAAATGAGAATAGTCAATTGTATTTAGGAAGTCATCACACATGTAATTGAGAGTAGTGAATTGTATTTGAGAAATCGTCAAATGTAAATGAGAAGATATCATATCATGAGCAGACATTTGAAAATGAGAAAATTTTCCAATTGACATGTCGTGACTCTTCTGTAGCCTACAGTACAGGTTGATTTGAGCAGGAAAGGATACTGTACTACGTACACAGTATTCCATAGGCTTTGTATGTGTGAAATTATTATTTTCAATGTGAAATTGAGGAGCTGGGTAGAAAAACGACCCGAGGCCACTCGTGTCGTTTTTCCGCAACACGCTTCATTCTATCCGCCATTAAATTCTGAACAGATTGGTACATAAAATGTTGTTGTATCTTGAAAATGATTGAGTTGTGAAAATGTTTTGTTTATGTGGCAAACCTGAATTATTCGCTGACAAGCTGTGAGCCAGCAGCCAGTGAAATCCTTATTTTGTTTTCTTACAAAAGAAGAAGCTGATTGATTGATTGATTGATTGAGTACTTTGTAGATTACTTGTACTTATGTAGATTACAGTATATACTGGCTCATACACTCATACAATAGCTTACAATACAGCAAAATTATAGATGAATTTACATAATATAGACTAAGAAAATAATTATTGAACTGTATATGATATGGAAAAAGCAATTTGGAATAACTATACAAGATTATATGTAATGCATCTACATAAATGGCGGAGCTTTGGACATCATGTCCATTCTTCGAAAGAATATTAAAATATCCTCCCAACTAACTCTCTACCAAATGAATGGTATAAGAAGATCATTGATACATCCAAGGAACCAATAAATTATCCTCTAGATGATGAAAATAATGAGAAGACGCTCCTGAAGAAGAATCCGATGCTGAAAGCATTGGGTGTATGAATTTCCCGAAAATCAGAACAGTACCATGTAACATTCCAGAGTCTTGATCATGGGAAGAACAGGTTCAAGACGAAAATATCATCTTCAATTGTTCACTTCTAAATGACATTTTTTAGATCTTTATTACCTACTTATTAATTATCCAATATCATGAGCAATATATTATCATTATCACTACTCTTGATATGGGTTTTTCATCATTTTATTGAACCTCTGAACATGTAACAACCAGGGTTATGGAAAAACGACCTGAGACAACACCTTATATCATTAATATCAGTTAGCCTTGGATTACTGGCTAATTATGAATAATAGCATTGAAAATAGTATAAAAAGATCAATAAAGTTCAAATACTTGCAAGAATATTGCATTCTGATGAAATAATGAAGATGTGTACTAAATATTTCAAACTCAATTTACACAAAACTTGATTTTTGACTCAGGTCGTTTTTCCACCCAACTCCTCAATTATTTCCCCTGTACTGTTCACGAATGATTAATGAGAATCATTTCTATGTATGTATTGGCAACACGACTTTTGTCTCCAAACATTTGAACTTGATGAAGATCAAATTCTCTATGTTCACGGCGCAATTGAACTTTATCATCAATCAATTGAATCTCTTGATCAAGCAATTCGGTAACTCTCCAATGGATTTTGGGGCTCAAAAATATTTTTTTTATTTAAAAACTAAACGTTTAATTTGAATATAAAATATATTATCATATTATTTTTATGAGTACAGTTATGGAAAATAAAAGTATTGGTTTTTTAAAATCATTCCCCAATTACAACTGACAACTTTTCGATTTCAAATCGTATGTTCTCAAATTAGGAGTTGATAGTGAGCTGTTGAACGGAGCGGTCGCAGAATTGTTTTGCTCTCTTATCTCAAGTTTCCGGACGGGTCGTGCTTAATCGGTTCATTTAGTGCATGTTTAACCTAAAACGTTCTTTCGTAATAAATTGAATTATCAATTTGTTATTTATTTGTGAAATTGTTTTCAAGTGAATCGAAATATTCAAAGTTTAAATTAATAAAAACAGTATCCAACAATACTTTCCACCAGACGGTAGTGCTAAAAAGAGACCTAGAGCTAAAAGTTCTTTCGTAATAAATTGAATTATCAATTTGTTTTTTATTGTGAAATTGTTCTCAAGTGAATCGAAATATTCGAAGCTGAATGAATAAGAACAGTATCTAACAATACTTTTCACCGGACGATAGTGCTAAGAAGAGTCCTCGTGCTAAAAGTTCGCCTGAGCTCGAAGAGATGGAACAGAAAAAGCGTGCTCCAGACCCAAGTGTTAAAGCTTCCGGTAATGTGAACTCAGACTTTATTGAATCACTATTTGACCGTTTTGAAAAGCGGTTTAGTAAGGCTATGGATGAAAAACTCGCGCTGCTAGCTACAAAGGTGGATTTAAATGGTCTAATTGAAAAAGTGAATAAACTCTCTGTCGAGAATTAACAGTTAAGAAATCAAATTGTTGCTCAAAAAATTCAGAATAATCTCATAATCAGGAAGATGGAAAATTTTGAAAATAGATCGAGAAGGAACAATATAATTTTTCGCGGGCTGAAATATGAATGTGCAACAGTGGATTACGTGAGAACTGTCAAAGACTTTTGTGTGAGTCATTTGGGGGCACGAGCAGGTACCTGGGTTAATCGAGCACATGCATTGGGCAAGAAAATAGATAACGGGCCAATCATTGCGCATTTTCCGGATGATCAGGACATCCATTTCATCACGAGAAACAGTAGGAAGCTGAAGGGTTCACAGTTTGTGATTCATAAAGACTTTGCTTTCGACACAAGAAAACGACGATCAAAGCTTTTCCGGGTGCTTGGCGAGTTGAAGAAACAAGTTCCGGGAGTAAGAGGAGAGTATCGGTTGAAGTGGATCGTTTAATCGTGAATAGTCGGGTTTTCACGCTGGATGAGGAGAATGGACTGGTCTCGGAGGGAGAGGATGGGCTGCAGAAGATCGGGAGCATGTTCGATGAGAGTGTGATGCGGGCCGTGAGCGGGAGCATGTGTGATGAGGAGGAGCGAGGCGGCGAGGACGAAGACCGCAACCGCTGAGATAACGCCGTCAGTCCGTGTGAGAAGGGACAGTTGAGTATAGTAGCGTACAATGTGGCTGGATTAAGTGGTAAGATTGTTTAAGTATATAATTTTATTTGTAATTATGATGTTTTTGTACTATTGGAGACGTTTGTTGAAAGAGGAAAGCAATTGTATTTTGAAAACTGTTTTCCAGATTACAATTTATACTGGGAATTCGCAGTTGGAGAATCAAACTGAGGTAGAGCAAAGGGAGGAAAGTTAATAGAAATTAGTAAAAGAATAGAGAGTTTTTGTAAGGTAATCGATGCGCTTGAGAGGAAAGTTATTCACATGAATGCAGGACAACGGGATGAATATTATATAGTTCCAATTTACCTGAGTGGTGGAGGAGACATGGAATGGGAGAGAGAATTCAATACATTATGGGAGTTTATGATAGTGCAAGAGCATAATAGAAATAATATGATTTTAATTGGAGATTTTAACGGTAGAATAGGAAATGGACAGGACATGTCGGAATTAACAGATGTAATAGAATTGGGAAATGCACTGAGTAATAAGCAAGAGTCAAAGGATGAGGTGATTAATATGAAAGGTAAGAAAATATTGGAGTTCTGTGAGGTTTTTAATTTCATCATTATGAATAGAAGGATAAGTGGAGATAGGTGTGGAGACTTCACTTTTATAGGCAGAGGGGCTTCCGTTATAGATCTATGTTGCATGGCTGTCGAATTAGCGCAAATAGTTGGAAAATTTTCTATTGTGCCAGAATTTTTATCTGATCATTTCCCAATTGAAGCTACGCTAATCACGGTTGATACTCTAGAAAGAGAGAGCACAATTTTACCACTCTTACCGAAGTTGAAATGGAAGGAAGCGAGGAAGAATGAATATATATCTGAACTCACCAATGCTTGTAGAGAAATAAATGGTCTTCCCGAGAGTAGTGAGGAGACTTATAAAGTATTGAATAATCTTGTATATAGAGCTGCAAATTATGTGCCCCAACCTGATAGAAAGAGAGAAGGATGGAGAGAAAAGTGGTTCGACAAAGAGTGTGCGGTTATGAGAAAGCGAGTGTTCAGCCTATTGAATGTGTTTAGAAAATCAAATTCGGAGCAGGTGAGAGAAAATTATATGAAGGTAGTAAAGGAATACAAACTGCTATGTAAGAGTAAAAGGCAAGCGTATTACAGCGATATAAAAGAACAATTCAGAAGAGTCAAGGATTCCAGTGATTTGTGGGCTCTGATAAAGAAATTCAAGTGTAGAGAGTTCAAGATTTCGGGAACTGTGAGTGCTGAGGATTGGGTTGAACACTTCAGACGAGTGTTTGGATCAGTTTGCGGGGTAGTCACATATTATGCGGCGAGGAATGTTGAAGATCAAACTCTTGACAAATACATAGATATGAATGCATTGGAAAGTGCCTTCAAGACAATGCGCAACAATAAGGCTCCAGGTGATAACAGAGTTCCTGCTGAGTTTTACAAGAATGCGTCAAAAAATTACAAAGAGACTATTTTGACTTTTTCCAATGCCATCGTCAGAGGTGGACAGATACCAACAGGGTTTCCACGTTCAATTATATTTCCATTGCATAAAAAAGGTGATACTAATGAAGTGAATAATTATAGAGCCATATCTTTTATAAATGCTGTCGCTAAAGTATTTTCATTTATTTTACTGAGAAGGTTGCAGTTGTGGGAGGAAAGAGAAAAGATTATTAAAGAGAATCAGTGTGGCTTTCGGAGAAGTTATTCGGCTACTGATAATATTTTTGTTCTATTCAATATAGTAATGAAAACGTTGAATAGACCTACAAAGAAGTTGTACTGTTTCTTTTTGGGCTACGATAGTGTGGACAGAGAGGCTTTATTTTTTAAACTGAGTGAATTGGGAGTGTCGACTAAATTTATTGCGATGTTGAGGAGTCTATATAGAAATACGAAGTCTCCTGTATGGCATGGCGTGGAGGGTAACTTAACAGAATACTTTGAAACCAGAAATGGATTAAAACAGGGATGCGTATTCTCCCCGTTGCTATTCACACTATTTTTGAATGATTTGAGTGATGTTATTGGTGGAGGTATATTATGTTGGGCAGAGGCTGATAAATTCGCTGTTATATTCTGATGACGTGGTATTGTTGTCTGAGAATCCTCGACATCTGCAGTCAATGATAAATAAGTTAAAGGGATATTGGATAAGGTGGAATCTCACAGTGAACATGGCTAAATCCAAGATTGTAGTTTTCAGAAGAGGAGGACGATTGGGAGAAAGAGAGAAGTGGTACTATGGAAATGAAGTTATTGAAACAGTGAATGAGTACAGATACCTGCGAGTTGTTTTTTCATCAAGACTTGCCCTAACCGCACATTTTAAATGTAAGATAACAGCTGCCAGATTTGGGATTAATAGTGTATGGCGAAGACTCATTTTGAATGATGAAGCACCTCTGTCAATGAAATGAGGAATTTTTGATTCGATAAGTAAAGCAGTTGTAACATATGCAGCACAGGTATTGGGATATGCGGAGAGAGAAGTACTAGAAAAATGTCTGAGGTTGTTTGTCAAGAAAATATTTGGACTACCGTGTAATACGCCAAATTATATAGTATACTTAGTGACAGGAAAGGAAATTTTGTGGTTGTATACTTTGAGCGTTCATATAAAATATGTATTGAACTCTTTTGAGATACCTGGCGACCGATATCGAACATTGATCGCAAGGCATTGTTTAAGATAAAAGTGTGGTTGGTATTCTGAATTGAGACGGATATTAAGTGAGTTTGATATTGAATTGCCGATAACAGCGGACAACTGGCAAGCAGCAAATTTCAGGAGGGGGTGGGAAGCAACGTGGGAGAGGGTAATGGAGAAGATAAAAGCTAAAGTTAAAAGTAAGTGGCTAGAGAGAAGAGAGCGGTCACAGTTTCACAGAATCTACGCAGATGTAAAAATTGACGATGGAACGAGAAATTACATGAATGATGAGTCCAAACGGAATGTTACCTCGATGATTTTCAAGGGCCTCCTCTGGGCTATTATCGCTCAATCACGCACCGCAAAGAGAGGAGGGGATAGGTATCTGTTCTATGTGCAATAGCCGAGAAACGGAAGATGCTTATCATTTCATCGGTAAATGTTCAATTTTGGGTGAAATAAGAAAGAAATATCTGAGAGGGGCGATGCTAGAGAGAGAGACAGTAATTGAGTATCTGAATGGAAAATTTTGGACGAGTCTAGTAGGATATTGAGGGAGGCAGTGGAATACAGGCGAGAATTGATAAAGGAAGTCATTTCCTCTTTATTGTTATTGATATCTTGTTATGCATATTGTGAAATGTACATTTTAATGTTGAAGTGGAAAAGTCTTTTTAGAAAAAGACAAAAAAAATTCCAGCTTTGAAAGTTTCAAACTTCAAAAGGTTGAATCCAAATATGGAATCAGAAATCATCTCCCATTATCACTCAATAAAATACGAGAAAAAGTAACCTTGTACAGTTAACATCACTGAATTATTTACGTTGTCGGGATTTCAATTTTGTCATACAACAATCTAATTCATTAGGTTGAAATCGTTGAATATTACCATGGATTTCCTGTTGAATCATTGACTTAAAATCTTTGCAACAATCAATAAAATCTATTACACAGTATAAATATGCAGTCAGTGAGTATAGAATGTAACATTCTATACTCACTGCTTACAGTAGGCTATAAACATTGTGCTGATCTGAACAGTGAGTATAGAATGTAATTACATTATATTACTCTAACAGCTAACTGGATCTGAATTGATCTATTGTAATAATGGACATAATGAATAATGTCTTACTATTCCAAGTAAAACGAAACTAATGTTTGTGTTTGTATTAGAGCTGCTGAGTGGATACTGCATACTGAGAAATTCATAAATGATCCAGACCAGCCTGGCGACTTCGATGCTATCGACACCGGAATCTCCTTTTATTTCTATCAATGAATGAATCTGAATTGAAACCATGTATTGTATCAACTATCCTATTATCGTATTGTAATTCGTGAAGCCTGTTTAGTAAAAGCCAGTTACATACACATCGATTTTTTACCATCCTTATAAAATTCTATTAGATCAAACAGATGATGTTTGACAAGTTGCACTTATTCGAATTCATAAGGATGGCAAAAACAATCGTACAAAAATCAACGTGCATGTAACTGGCTTTCGAAGACCCATACGATATTGTATTCTATGATCAATTAGAATAGTAAATATCGAAATAAGTGTTGCAGCCAGAACTTGTGTTAAGAACCGGTTTTGTCCCCGCTTTGTAAGTTAAACTAAACACACAATTCCTCCCCGGAATGTGGGTTTGAAGTGTAAACACCATTTCTCCCCGCTTTGTGCAGTGGAAGTGTACACACATTTCTCCTCGGTTTGTTCAGTTAAAGTGTACACACATTTCTCCCCTTTTTGTAGGTTTAATGCGTAATTTTTTTTTTCAAGTTAACAGAAAAAAAAGTTACAACTGTATTGAACACATATTAATATACTTTCTAAAACAAAAATTAAATCTCCAACATGTGTGTAAATGTGTGTAAATCAGCCTCCCCGCAATGTATGTTCATTTCTCACCTCCCCGTTTATTACCTTGTTCCAGTATGTGTGTGTGTGTGTGGTGTGTGTGTTGTGTGTGTGTGTGTGTTGTGTGTGGTGGTGTGGTGTGTGTGTGTGTGTGTGTGTGTGTGTGTGTGTGTGTGTGTGTGTGTGTGTGTGTGTGTGTGTGTGTGGTGGTGTGTGTGTGTGTGTGTGTGTGTGTGTGTGGTGTGTGTGTGTGTGTGTGTGTGTGTGTGTGTGGTGTGTGTGTGTGTGTTGTGTGTGTGTGTGTGTGTGTGTGTGTGTGTGGTGTGTGTGTGTGTGTGTGTGTGTGTGTGTGTGTGTGGTGTGTGTGTGTGTGTGTGTGTTGTGTGTGTGTGTGTGTGTGTGTGTGTGTGGTGTGTGTGTGTGGGTGTGTGGTGTGTGTGTGTGTGTGTGTGTGTGTGTGTGTGTGTGGTGTGGTGGTGTGTGTGTGTGTGTGTGTGTGTGTGTGTGTGTGTGTGTGTGTGTGTGTGTGTGTGGGTGTGTGTGTGTGTTGTGTGTGTGTGTGGTGTGTGTGTGTGTGGTGTGTGTGGTGTGTGTGTGTGTGTGTGGTGTGGTGGTGTGTGTGTGTGTGTGTGTGGTGTGTGTGTGTGTGTGTGTGTGTGTGTGTGTGTGTGTGTGGTGGTGTGTGTGTGTGTGTGTGTGTGGGTGTGTGGTGTGTGTGTGTGTGTGTGTGTGTATTGTCACTGCTCAATTTTAGTAAAAATCACTTCTACATGCTCAAAACCATGTAAAAACGTAATAAAATAAAATCTCCCCATTTTGTTAGTACTCTACCTAATTGGGATACACTCCAGTTCCCAAAATTGCCACCACGTTGTGCTACGATCGCTAATACACACTCACACAAAACTCATTTACGGATTGAGCATACAATGCGGGCTTCTTGCATATCCCTGCAAATCTCCATTGTCTCCTCCACTGTTCGAAGTAACTGGTTTGCTATGGAATTTGCCGTGAATTCATGAAGCAGCAGCTCATTTCCTGTTTCGTTCACTCATCGATTCACAGCTTAGCGAATTCATAGTTTATTTTTCTGTTCATTCACTTGTGACATGAGAAGGGAGCGAGGATACATGCTTGCAGAATGTATTGTAGTACTGATTTTTTAGTTATTTGGTACAAATAGTCTGTAAATGATGATTCTTCACAAAAAATACCCTCTGCTAACCTCACAGTCTTTAAAAATACCTGTTTTTCTCCATATAACTCAAAAACCATTCATAGTGAAAAAATCCAGAACCCTTTCCAAGAGCACAAAATCCTCTACAATTCAACGCCAAATTAAGTTCATCAAAATCAATGGTGACTGACACATGATTCTTGCAAACACAATTTCCCGAGAATTTCACGCATTGATTCTGAGCTATTGCTAGAATGATGCGAATGGGAGATTTGTTAAGATTCAAGAATAGCACGTCAGTAAGTTTATATTCTCAAACAGGCTTCACTTAAACTACTGATTTACAGAGAAGTAAAAAGTTGGTAACTCAACATTGTATCTCAAGACCAGGATAGCCTATGATAAAATGAAATTTGTCTCTTTGCTTCTCTCCATATTGCCATTTCCTTCTGTGTCTGTCAATATCCTTGCGAAAACTGTCTTGTGAACCTTAGATTGAATATTTCACTTGTGTACGACATGCTCACTTCGTGTGAAAAGACTTTGTTCTGGAAAAAAGATTTAGTAATCATACCCCGCTCAAAAAAATTGTAGTCAACAGTTCTCAGATAGGGAGGGTGACCGCGCAGGCTATTACTCAAAGAGTCAAGGCATTCCAAAATTATTTCTCCTCGAGAAAATGAAGAATGAGGAATCAGAGTTGTGTGAGCAGTGAGTCCTTCCAGTTCATATTATTGAATGATCCAATTTGGGTAGCTGAAAGTTTCTCAACAATGCACCATAAAATGGAGTACGGTAATCTATCACTATCAGAAAGATATAGCAGTTCCGGAATCTCTATTTTTTCAAATAAGCACAAATAGCAAAAACGCAATGTAGACCAGGGGTTCCCGAATAAATGTTTCTACGGACTCCCTCAACTACCAGCAATGTCGAGGACCAACTCGCAATTTAGAGTTGGGAGGCACTGTGAAACGTGCACTTTCTTGAATCCCAGTACTGAGTAGCTTATATCCAGACGTGGAATGTTATTTGAATGTTTTAAATGTATTATTATGATAAGCCAAATTATTAATTTAGAGTTTTCAGTTTATGGATTGTTTCACCTACACTAGTCACAATCATAACCGATAATGAATTAGAATAAAAATAATTTATAAACGTGGGGAAGGATAGTGATTCCATCAATCGCATGTTCGCGAAAGAAATTTACATAAACACTACATATATTCACTGCTTATTTCTCAATCAGAAAGATAACTTATTCATCAATCAGGAAAGCATTATAGATTCCCAGTTTATCCATCCTAGCTTCAATATCAATCTTGAATCTTGAACAGAAATCAAGAAGAAGAAAATTATATGAATCCTGTCCTTGTCAAAAAATAAGTTGGTGCATGTAAATACAGGTGTTATTCAAATACTGTGGAAATGGTCATTTGTAGAATTGTGTCGGAAAACTGTAAGTGGGGTTGTATTATACACAGTAGCGGCTCGTGATCTTCTAGCTTGGGGGTTCAACCTCATGATCTATTGGAGAGAAAGGTCAAGAGGATATAGAGTATTGAGCATAATCAAGTGTAAAGGTGATCAATAATAATTTTAAGGAATTACACCCCAAAGATTGAGCATATTTTCTACAAATATAAATTTTTTGTCCTGTTCATATTCTTCTTGTTTGATTTTTACTTCGGGAGTTGGTCACCATTATGTTTTATTTTACCCTCAATATCAATATTGTTTGTATCTAACAAATACTAAACCTTATTCATATTTCTTCATCAAAATGCTGTTACGGTAACACAATAAATTATATTCACACTCTCACTAAAAGAAAATGGACACACTCGAAATACTCACGAATACACAAAACACACTAGAAATTACTATATTCTTCTACACGCAAAAACAATTTATACAACGAAAAATGCAGTGAAATCTATCACAACTGTATACAGTATAATATTATATATACCCGAAATCATATCTTATAACCTCAAACTCAAAACTGTCGCGCTTTCTACTCCTTGTTTACCGCTTTTTTACTGTTTACTGCCACCAAATTTGAATTTATTGGTTATGTTCAAGATGGCACTGCTACTGAATCCGTATCACGAATATTCACGATTCATTCCGAGGTTTACCGAATGCTTCACTTGCCTCGGCTAGGTTCGGCTACTCTCGGATGAACTCGTGCAAAATTGGTTCAGACAGGATTGTGAACCAAATCCGTGCTAGCAAACCGATTCCCCTCCTCCGTTCCACTACCACACCTAGCCCTTTTTTTGGGTTCACATCGGGGAATGAACACTGCTTTCCACCTCAACGCATCTCGTCATCCCATTCGGTGCTGTATCAAGCAAGCCACTCCGGGATCTCAGGCACCGGCAGCAAAACGTCAACGTTAAGTTTACGTAGATGAAAAATGTTGTGATGTAATTTAATGAGAATAAAATAAAAATATAATTATTTGAGTTGCAAATTCATCATTGTATAGGAAGTTGATTCAATTCTGGGGGTTCAATGAACCATTGAACACATAGGACGAGCCGCCACTGATTATACATTGAATTCGAAAACAAGCACCTGTCAGGCAGTCCTGGTTTATTACTTTGGCATTTCAAAACCTCAATTCAATCGATCTTGGCCAGAATAGAGTCTGTTCCACAAGTAAAGGATTGGTTCGCAGCTTAACCAATGAGAGATTGGATATGATAGACTATCATTTCCAAATATCTCATTTGAGAATTATTGATAATGCATTATTTGTCTGGAACCAGGTATAATCTAGTGCCACTTGCGGGTGGGCTGAGAAGAGCATACCAACGACACATATTGAGATAAGTTAAGAAAGATTCTAATGCGCTATTCATATAGCAGAGGCAGCAAATCCATGTAGGGCTGCTTGGAGTTTCATCGATTCCCGTAGACGCAAATCAGGTGATTTGGACCAGAGTTTTGCAACTGCAGGTGAGATTAGTCGGTATTTGTGTTGACTAGTTCAGGGCATGATGATGGCTTTTCTGATGAGATGACTGAATTCTTAGCTACTCTGTAGAGAATTCCACTTCTTGGGGAGCATTTTGAATGGATTATTATATGAATTATTGGGAATGGATAAATATTCAAATAAGTCGTCTTTTATGGTTTATCATTGTGATAATTTCATAATTGTACTATTGAAAACTAATTATCAAGGAATTTTCTTTCTATTTATTATAATATTGTTTTTATAGTTCAATCTGTGCATCATGTGAATCATTTCAAGATTCATTTGATTTGATTATGTGTTATTATATTGTTGATATTGATATGTGAGCTGACGTTGTTGTAACATTTTGCCAATGTTCTAATAATAATTTATTTTGAATTGTGATTCACCTTAATGTGTGATGGGGTTGAATATTGAACAAAAGAAGACCACATGCAATGGACTACTCCTACCACAATTCTGATTGAAACTACTTAATCAGTTTTGCCAGTTTGTACTTTAATTTTCATTTTTATCTATATATAAAAGCGGAATGGCACTCACTAACTGATTGACTGACTGACCGACTCACTCACTCACTCACTCGCAGAACTAGAAATCTACCGGACCAAAAACGTTCAAATTTGGTAGGTATGTTCAGTTGGCCCTTTAGAGGCGCACTAAGAAATCTTTTGACAATATTTTAACTCTAAGGGTGGTTTTTAAGGGTTTGAGGTTCGTCTTTTAGCATGTATATTCTTCTTATTTTCTTAATTATAATATTGAAAAATGTCCATACCATATGTTAATATAGAACTATAATCTAGAGAGAGTACCTCTTCGAAACAGTTGTTAACTGGTAACTAAATTAATAATTTTGTCAGGTTGGCATTAAATTGAGTTGACTTTGTTAGATTGGCACCAAGTTGAAGATTGAAATGCATTTATCGCGGAAAAATTGATTGGGCACTGCTACTTCAATCAGAGCTATTCCTGGGAATATTATATTACTAGCCGTCAGGCTCGCTTCGCTCGCCATATCCGTTTAGCCAGACGTTTAGTCTGGACCCCCGACTGGATCGTCCTAACATATAATCGTCCTACAAATGAAAAAATGCAGGCGAGCGAAGCGAGTCTGCTGATCTCATTCTTGGACGATCTAGTTGTGGGTCCAGGGGCGGAGCCCATAGACGAATATGGCGAGTGAAGCGAGCCTGACGGCTAGTGCTTACATAAAACTGAAATAAATGTGAGATTTTTGTATGCATAGCATCTTTGTGAGTTCTCAACCAATTTTTTTCTATAGATACGTGAATAAGATGTCAAGTCTAAAGTTTTGAAAAATCAACCATGGACATAAGTAGGCTAATAAAAGAACCAATTTTTGATCGTTTTATATTTATAGGAATATGATTCCACAATGCGGAGTTTTACATTTCCAAGTCATGAATTAATTGATGAGCCTCCTTGATAATTACTGTTACATCTCTATCTTTTCAAGAAAGAAGCATAGTTTATATCATTTAGTACTCTACTGAACAATTTTATCTCTAATTGTGTACGTCTTTACACAATATATGTAACGAACGGAAGGACGTACAATCTCGAAATTTGAAATATATTATAATATTAATAATATTGAGGGTGATGCCCACATAAGCTCTTAGGCTTGTGCGTGGGTATTGAGTGAAAGGGATGATGATGAGAGATGACGACTAGGCTACTTTTTAGGTATAGTCGGGACCGACGACTTATTGTCTCCTCCGAAAGATGGAGTGGCCGTATCCATGTGATTGTGCTGTGGTCGAAAACTTTTGCCCCGGTCGAGATTCGAACTCGGGTTCTCTTGATTGTCAGACCGGTGCGTAATCACTTACTCCAACGAGCCACCCACGTTCTCTCTATTTATATATCTTATATATATTGAGGAAGAAGCCTATTGAGATTTGTAACATTGATGAAAAGTTATAACGTAATAAAACTTCTCTAAAGGCCCACATTCACGACAGAGCCAAATCCACAGAACATATCCTCCAATTGGCTAAGAAACAGCTGTTGGTGAGAATCAGCCAATCGGAGGATATGTTCTGTGTATTTGGCTCCGTTGGCTCTGTCGTGGAAGGGGGCCTTAAGAGAAGTTCAGTGCTAATCTGAACAACTTCATTGTTGTTATCTATGTTGCAGCTGATATTTAAAATAAGCCTTTTTCAGTCGATTCACTCGAGAATGGTTGGGGTTAGAGTAGCGGTTTGTCGTCTTGGCTGTCGCGCGGAAATCTTCACATGAATAAAAAGTTCGGAGAGGGCTGGAAATGATCTTTCAATTGAGGCATCCTTGAAGTCCAATATAATATAGGTTCAAAACGGTTTCTGAGTACAGCGAATTACAGAGTACCCAAAAAGAAGTCGAAATTTGATCTCCATTTCTAATCTATTGACATTTATGTCAAAACAAAGCCTCTGGCAAAATAAATAAATGAATTTTTGTGAATGATTAATAAATTTATCGAGAATTTGATGCCTTACCAAACAATTATGTTCAACAACTGTCTAATTATGATCTTTCAAAACAAAAAAGTATAATATCTCATTCCAATATTCTATCTTCAAGGGTTACCGTGCTTTGTTTTTTGGTTATTGAAAGTAGAACTTATCTAGTCCCAAATTGTATAGAAAATAAAAATTCAAATTCAAATTTTATTTATTCAAACTCACAATATTCACATTCAGAATCAATAAGAAAAACAAAACACTCAGCTCAGTAAGATAAAAAATAATTAATGGAAGATTAATAAAATAAATACTGGTATGTTTTATTAGATATACGGTAAATTTGTGAATCGGAATAAAAAATACTACCTGCTGGAAGTATACAATACTCCACGTTTGCAAGCAGGAATGAATATCACTTCAACTAATTTTAAATGCATGAATAAAAGGAGAAAGAAAAAGAGAAGAGAAAGAAAAGACTAGCAACCATTCACTCTCACATTCACACACCTTGCACACTTTTCAAAAACAGCTCATCTTACTAATGCTTATTGCCAGCCACCAAAATTACATTTTAACTACGAAATAACATTGAATAAGGATTCTAAATGGTCAGGCATAAGACCTCTGAGCCATCTAAGAATTCTTTTTTTGAAAACAAGTTGATTTTGAAGCCTCTTGATTTCAATTGGGATGTTATTAAAAAACTTGGGGCCAAGAAATACAAACGATTTCTCTCCTCTCCTTGAAGAAGAATCCTCTCCTTGATTTGCAATGGATATATCGTAATAATAAAAAATAGTATCATGGTCATTGGTTCCTCTCATCAGCAAGGTAATCATGAAAGTATCAATTGATCGAATTCAAAAAAAAATTATTCATTTATCTACAAATCCCATTCCTCTCCGGATAGTATGTTGAAAGTGTACACAAAAGCCTCCTCGTTTTGTGGCTTTAATGTGTAATCATTTTGCCTCCACTGCTCGAAGTAACTGCTATTGCTTTGTTTGGCCTTGAACTCTCAGTGAACTGATGATTCAGCAGTCAATTCATTTTCAGCATAATTTACGGTTTTCTCAGCTCACAGGTGTCAGCTTTTAGTTTTAGACGTGACGTTGCAATTACACACGAAAAGCGACTTCGATAATCTAAATAACACATAGGTAATGCCTGCAAAACCGAAGTTTTAGTGCTGCCAGCGAGTATCAATATGAATTTTCAATACAAAAACTCCAATACAAAAATAAATAAATACAATTAAAATGAATGATGTTTTAATCAATCTTGATCAAAATGAAATTAATCGGTATGTATAATATCATTTCATGTATTTTTTGCATACATCCATTCTTCTGAATAGGCTACATTATTTTTAATTTTATGTGAATAACATTCACAACAGTTATGCATCACAATATTTTATTGTAATTAGTCATTATAGGTTTTTATCATGTTATCCCTTGTTTTTTTTCTTAGATTTTTTGCTCACTTCCAATCTCTTGATGAATGATTCGATAATTCCATTGAGTGTTTGATTTAATGTGAACTAATAAAAACTTGAGCTTGGCATTCGAGGCTCAAAAATAGCTCAATATTACAGCAACCTACAAATTTTACATCATAATAACTTAGTTATTGTAATAAATAACATTTTTTATATATCATATTTTAAACTTTTTACTCAATTTTATAATATTTTCCTCCCTTCCAATCTCCTGGTGAATGAATACATTCATTCGATAATCCATTGATAGTTCTCATCAATAAATTGATATTCTAGGCTCAACAAAAGCGCAACATATTATTTTTTGAATGCTCCAAGTATCATATGTTTCGAGTGTTATGAGATGTGCTAATTTATTCTATTTACAGAAGTATGAGACTTTCTCTTATTGAAACTTTTTGCAGTCATTCATATCTGATCAACATGATATAATTATGATTATTATTTTGCAAGATCATGTATGAATACATTATTTTTTAATATCTTTGACATTAAAATCCTCATCAAAAACCTGTATAAGTTATTATAATTCATTAAAACCTAATATAAGCTCCTAAGCATTTATGTCAGTACTCACAAAAGTTCCATGATATAATCTTTATTACATACTCAAATAATTAAATTTTGTAAATCAATATACTACTTGTGACTCGTGAAACATGAACACAAATTTCTTGAGTTCTTTTAATCTATTACAATACACCATAATTATTGAATTAGTTTTTTATTGTACATAATTTCTCTACGGAAAGTATGAAACATACAGCATATCTCTTGCAGTTATTGAAGGCTTGATGAACATGAAATTATCAAGTACTAGGAATATCTTTCAGAGTTGTTTTTTAATGCATCCACTCTTCTGAATAAGGTACCTATGAAGTTTGAAACTTTGGATCCTTGAATCCGTCCCTTCAAAAACATAAACATAAATAGGGTACATTATTCTTAATTCTTCTGACAACATAGGCTTACGTACCCAAGGTACCTAGAATAGGGTATTGGCCACGCGCATCTCGATCTATTAATGATCAGATTCAGATGATCGGTGTGACGTCATTGGTGCTCTAAATATCTATTCTTCCTATCTTTTCAATGTTAAATTGAGCAACTTTGTGAGTCTTTTTCTCCAAAAGTAAATAACTTTCAAGTCCTATCGACATCTCCTACGATTCATACAATATTTATCTTAAATTTTTCTAGAAATTTAATACTTTTGGACAGCTGGATCTTACAGAATGATCGATTTTGTAAGAGCCTGCACATCGAATACCTGTTGCTTTCTTATTGAAAGCTTTCCCTGGCTCTTTTGTAATTCAATTACTCAATGCAAATGAAATCGATCATTGAATAAGGATTTGAAAACGTGAAAACATTGATTGTACTATAATATTGTTTCTATAAAAATCCTTTATCTTGTCTGTGTACTGTATATTATATGTAGAATCAATAGAACATCTTGCCTAATCCCTTAGAAGGATATCTTTTTTCAGGAAAATTATGGCTTTCACATACTTGATCAGGAAATAGTTTTCTGGTTGAATCTCTCTAATTGGAAACTACAATAAAATATGAGAGCGAATATAATATATTAAAGCATGCATACCGCGTGGGGAATTCACAATAATTGAGAATTGTATTGGATACATATACTCTCGTATTATGAAACACATACTTTCAATTTGTTATTTGTGAGAGGAATTCTCAATTGATAATTGTTCTCTTATTGTAAAACTCTCATTCTTTATTTATTTATGAAAGGGAGAATCAACTCTTCATGATCCAATGATAATATATTCAATGAAAATGAATCATACATTGAAAAGTATTCCTTCAAATAAACTTGATAATTATTCTATAAGACAAGTGATCGGTTGAATGCATGTTTGAAAGACTACGAAAGAAAGACAATATCTTCAACCAACTCGGAGGGCAATTCTATTCTAGACATTAAACTTTCATACACTTAAAACAGGATAATGTGTGGTGAATTCCAATTATTTTCAATCTCCACATTATTATTCTATAACCGGAGAGATATTAGTTGGGCATATTTAAAGATATTTTTTCAAATTGAATTTATTCATTTTATTATGCATTTATAATGTGAGTGTTATACTATCACCCCATACTCTCTCTTGTTTCATATTGGGGCTTGCTACCACATGGAGTGTGAGTGATGTATATGTGATAACAATTATGTTTCTAGATTGTGCCTTGGTCACTGAGAAGAAATAATTTTGAATACAAAGTTTTTATCGAAAACTTAAGTTTTTATTAAATTTAATTGTTCATCAATCCAATTAATTGTTCAAAACAAACAAAATCATGAAATATCATATAATAAAATATCATAAGGAAGGAAAGTGGTGCGCTTACCATCTTCATCCATTGATCATGTACATTCTCCTTCTGATGGTATGCCCTGCACTAACAACCTTTTATTCTCTGAACCGCTCTTGATTTTATTTTTATCAAATTAATATTAGCTCTTTCTTCATTATGTCTTCTGCATTGATATTGGTATTAGAATCAGTTTTGAAAGGATAGATATTGGTTGAGTTTGCAGAAGAATATCACATTGAACAAAGGAAACAGCTCAAATGTGTACAACTTAATGAATAACGAGAAAGCTCAAGATAACTATTCAAGTATTCAAGCAAAGCCTAATTATTATGATTATAAAACAGTGATTGGAAAACTATAGGCCTATATTATCATTCAAAGTATTACTAGAAGAAAAAGGCTACATTCAGTACCTTTTTTCAACTTTATAATATTGTTGAGATATTAAAACTTTGAATGAAAAGCCTCCAGTAGAAAACCTTTGAAGCCATTCATCCTCTCAAATGTTGCCAAATTAAATCTATTCATTCTTTCTACGAATATCCCTTCTCGTAGTATCGAATGAGAGTTCTCTATCTCCAAACCGATATGCCCTTACATTATAGAACATTCTGGAAGATCTAGGAGTTCAAAAGTGATGAATTTGTAAAAAACATTGATGCTAAGTATTGTATAAATCGTAAGAGATGTCGATGGGACTTGAAAGTTATGCACATTTTTTAGAAAAAGACTTACAAAGTTGCTCGAGGAAAAAAAAGATAAATATTGTATAAGACCTTAGCACACAACTATCACCTGCCTAAAGTATGTGGATATGTGTATATCATTTTTTCCTGAATTGAGAGTGCACTCCTAAAGGATTAAAGATGTTGAACTGGCAAGATGCTCTCCTGATTCTATGTAGGCCTAATATACAGTAGGCTACACAGACAAAGATATCAAGGATTTTGAGAGAAATAATATTAGGCCTATACTCTAATTGATGTTTTCACGTTTTTAATTCTTTATTCAATGATCGATTTATCAAATTTATTAGCATTAAGTAATTGAATTACAAGAGAGCCAGGGATAGCATGTTTATCTTCAATAAGAGAGCAACAGGTATTTGATGTGCAGGCTCTTACAAAATCGATCATTCTGAAAGATCCAGCCGTCCAAAAGTATTGAATTTCTAAAAAATTGAAAAAATAAATACTTTATAAATCGTGGGGAATGTCGATGAGACTTGAAAGTTATGTGCTTTTTGAGAAAAATACTTACAAAGTTGCTCAATTTAACATTAAAAAGATAGCAGAGACACCAGAAAATTCTCCGAATTTAAAAATAATCTATTGTTCTCACACTTCTCTTGATTTTAACAGCTTGTGACAGTGAATCATCTCCAATCTTCTACTAAATAATAAATATATTGTTCACTGGTTGTTCGTCTGACGCCTGCGTGCAATGTGAGTGGGCGTAGTTGATTGCGCGGAGTACATTGTGTTGTATTTTGACTGTCAGAAAGCACCTGATTATATTATCTGCATAGTAGTAGATCAATGTAAAATAATAAGTTACAGATTACTATAGTATTTGTTGTCTAAAGCGATTTCTTTGGAAACAGGAGCATGTGATGTTTGCTGATCTCATGTTCATGTACGGTACTCAAGTAGAGGCACCAGAAAATTCTCCGAATTTGAGAATAGGCTATTGTTTTCTCCTTCTAAACATTTTTATCCTCTCCAATTCGCTCATAGCGAGCGAAGTGTTGAGTTTAATTTATAAAGTTCAACAGCAAAGACATTTTCACAAACTTGTGGGTTGCACAATTCAATTTCCTGACAATTCCCGTGGCTAGTGCAGAACGTAGTTTTAGCAAAGTCAAACCTATTAAAATGTATTTGCGCTCTACAATGGCACAAGAAAGGCTCAATATTCACTCGCGATACTCTCGATTGAAATTGAAGATACAAAGAAACTGGATTTTGGAGAAAATTTAAAAACGTTTATTTATGCCAAATCAAGGAGAATACATTTTTGTGTTTAAGTTTTTAGTTTTATTAATGTACAGTTCCTATTGAAAAGACAAGACAATTTATAACCATCCTAAAACGAAATATCACAGTGTCAAAGACGCAAGACTGCTGACAGTGCTGACTGTATGTAAACTAGTTGTTCTGTGAACATTAGACCTAGCGCTCAGTAAGTTACATTGACCTGTTGATATTTTTCCTCAAAAATTAATAAATAATTTATAAAAATTAGAAAAAATCCTAAATATACATAAGTTAGAGCTTTCTGTCCTATCGTACCGTGACTTGTCGTCCCGGAATGTGAGTGTGAGCGCCGTTATCGAGTCTGGCTGCCGTCGATACGCCAATCCAATCAACCCATCAGAGAACATTCTGTGTTGTCGTCGTGTTGGCGAAAAATCGATGTGTTGAAATTAAAAGAATAAACTACCATAATGCTGATTTCCTACAAACTTCATTTCTGACTTTTCATGATTTTAGAAATCAATTTCTTTTCAATAATATTTGTTGCAATTTTAGTCATCAGATTAAAAAAGAAAAATGTAAAAAAAATGTTTTCTATCAATAACTCCAAACTAGAATCATGTTCTCAGCTTATGGAAGAGAAAGTTAGTAGACAATACTGTCTACTAACGTTGATGGAAAGATACATTTTCAAGATGTTCGATGTTTTTGAATGGTTAGTATTGTAGTCCACTAGACAGCTGATTTATGATGAATAATTGTATAGTCTGATTTTCACGGTAATATTGGTGTTCGAATAAAACTCCTTTTCCTTTTGTATTATCTTTAAAATGCAAAATTAAAAAAAAACCCTATGTATACGTCGACGCGATATTCTAAAAGGACATACCTGTCAAATTTCATGAAAATCTATTGCTGCGTTTCGCTGTAAATGCGCAACATATAAACATTTGAACATAAAGAGAAATGCCAAACCGTCGACTTGAATCTTAGACCTCACTTCGCTCGGTCAATAATTAGTTTATTCCACTTCGTATATTGCGACTGTAAATATAATAAGTATATGAGTATATGCGACTGTATATAAGTAGTGAGTGAGAGATCCGTGATGCTATTAAGCTGGTCGAAATTGAATTAAAAATAAAAAGAATGAAGCTGTGCACTCCATAGATATTTGCATGATATAATTATACACATCTCAAGAGCTCAACCCAAATAAAATGGATTATGGAATAATAACAATAGAGAGGAAGCCGAAGACCGTTACTGTCCTGTTACAGTTATTTCGTAAGTCAAACGAAATCAAAATCATTCATTGTCCTAATGTCGTTACAAAAATACAATTTGTTCAACAACGTCAAGTACAATTACAATATTATAAATACTTATAAGATCAATATAAAACATAGAAATTACTATAGTAATTGAAAACAATGAATTTTTCTGTACGTCCATAGAACAGTAATGACAGTAAACTGTACTGTTATGACAGTAAACTTGAGGATTTAACCTTCTTCACAGGAAAGCTGTGTAAACAACGCTTTTTTAAAAACTCTACCTCCAAAAATTAGTTTATAGAGACATTGAGTCAATTAACAGTACACGTTCTTGAACGGTCTACTGTTACATGGAAAGTGAATCTCCAATGTACACTCCAGTGTCTCCAGTGTACAACTTGCCATGCTAATCGCGTTCCTTTGACCCTCTAAATTCTGCCAACATCACATCAAAAAGTTCCCATATTTTTGCGCCACTCTGTATTTCATATTCCAAGATTGTCCTTCCATATCTTGCATATGGGAAAGTTATGATCGATTTGAAGGAGACTCTTCAAGTCCTCAATAAAATGAATAAAGTCTAGGAAGATCATTCCAGCAATTTTATTCAATTCAATTATTTAGAACTTTATAATCAACTAATCAAATGCTCTCATTTAATATAATTCTGAATCAACCAATTGAATTCTTCGCCTTGTGAAAAAAATATTCACTATCATTTGAATAAGACGCTATAGGCGGCCCTGCAAATTTAAATCTTTGAAACTTAGCCTCACAAAATAAGTGTTGCAGCCAAAACTTGTGTTAAGAACTGGTTTTCTCCCCGCTATGTAAGTTAAACTAAACACACAATTTCTCCCCGGATTGTGGGTTGGAAGTGTACACACCATTTCTCCCCGGTTTGTGCAGTTAAAGTGTACACACATTTCTCCCCGGTTTGTGCAGTGAAAGTGTACACACATTTCTCCCCATTTTGTAGGTTTAATGCGTAATTTTTTTTTCAAGTTAACAGAAAAAAAATGTTACAATTGTATAAAGAACATATTAATATACCTTCTAAAACAAAATTGAGTCTCCAACATGTGTGTAAATGTGTGTAAATCAGCCTCCCCGCATTGTATGTTCATTTCTCACCTCCCCGTTTGTGGCCTTGTTCCAGTATGTGTGTGTGTGTGTGTGTGGTGTGTGTGTGTGTGTGTGTGTGTGTGTGTGTGTGTGTGTGTGTGTGTGTGTGAGATAGTTGTAAGTTGTAACGTGTCTCACCTTTTCTGGCATTATCCCAAGTTGTTTACTGACCAGCAGCTGACAAAAAGGAGAAGAAGAAGAAGAAGAAGAAGATGAAGAAGAAGAGAAGAAGAAGAAGAAGAAGAAGAAGGAGAAGAAGAAGAAGAGAAGAAGAAGAAAAAAAGAAGAAGAAGAAGGAGAAGAAGAAGAAGAAGAAGAAGAAGAATACTTTACCTCAGAATACCCTGAACTATCCCTCCAGCTAAACCACCCTATCTCACCTATCCCACATAATCTACTCCATCAAACTCTATCCTATTTTATCCAATTCATCCTACCCAACCCATAACACCAAAAACATACTTCCTAACCTACCCCATCACAACACCCCCAATCTACTTTCCCTCGTACAGTCGTAAATGGCAATTGCCCCCCAGCCGGAGCACTTATTTGGAAATCAAAACCATGTGACCAAAAACCACCACAATGCACATGTTGTAAAACGCGATTGTGCAGGCAAAGCCCGCCTCCAGAGTGCGAAGAGAGGCTACTATTCAACCTACACAGTCAGAAAAGGTAAATGTGCGGGCAAAACCCGCCTCCCAGCCAGAGCGTGTCAACTTTCTAGTCAAGCCGAAGAATTGTTCAAGAGAGGGAAGTTTGAACTTACGAAATGAAGCTCCAACTCACATGAATTAATGATGAATTTCTCCGAAAATGAAAAATCGTCTGTGTCCAAAGATTAGATTTGGGAAATCTTTTAGCTGTCTTTTAGCTGAAGAATTGTTCAAGAGAGGGAAGTTTGAACTTACGAAATGAAGCTCCAACTCACATGAATTAATGATGAATTTCTCCAAAAATGAAAAATCGGCTGTGTCCAAAGATTTAGATTTGGGAAATCTTTTAGCTGTCTTCGGTTTGAAATGGCAGCCTGGTAGTGATTCATTCTGTTTTTCTGTGAATCCTAATTAGTCTGTTCATATTGAATTGGTTTCAGATCTATCAACAGCTATATTTTTATCAGCATTTCTCAGTTTCCTTTCTCGTCGAGACCCTTGTAGGGTTATGTACTCTGACTGTGGCACAAATTTTGTAGGTGCCTATGAACAGTTACAAAAATTATCACAGTTAAACTCTCTCATGAACGAATTGGTGGAGTATCATATAGATTTGAAGTTTATCCCTCCAGGCTTTCCTCATTTTGGTGGGATTTGGGAAGCCAATGTCAAATCCGTGAAATCGCATTTGTTCAGAGTGATCAGTACTCAAATACTCACTTATGAAGAGTTGAATACAGTGTTAGTGCAAGTTGAGGCCGTCTTGAATGCCAGGCCGTTGTGTCCATTGAGTGAAGATCCATGCAAACCTCTCTCTTTGACACCTGCTCATTTTTTGAACTTGACGCCATTGAAAGCATTCCCCATGAGAGATGTAACTGATATTCCAGTGAATCGTCTCACACAACATGAACCGATTGATCAGTGTTAGTGCAATCATTTTGGAACAGGTGGAGAGTGGAATATTTACATGAGTTACAAACACAGAAAAAATGGACTAAGTCGTCGCCCCTCTCACCATTGGTACCATAGTAATTGTCAACCAGCCTAGCTTACCACTGTTGCAGTGGCCTGTTGGTATTGTGGAAGACGTTTTCCCTGGAGCTGATGGACAAGTGTGAGTTGCACTTGTGCAGTTGAAAAATAGTCGTTGAAAAGGCCGGTAACAAAATGTTCCCGTTGCCAACACAATAACTTTTGTTGTCATGGCTTTTGTTGTATATATATTCATTTTTGTTTTTCGAGTCAGTCTGAAAATTGCTTCTCAGTGGGGGGGGGGATGTTGAGGCCATTTGAATTGTATTCATTCGCCCATTGACTGCTAGATGGCAGGAGAGCTTCTATGATTTTATAATATCAATAACTCATCAATTTTCGTTCCAGGCACTGGAAAGTTTGCAAGTGAGTGTGGATTTAGCTTCCCTTCAGCTATTTACTGGCTCTCGAGGCTTTAGATTCAGAAAATTCGTCCTGAATCTGCCTAAACATTCATGTCATTTAATATCATAGGGAATTCGGCCTATACATTAATAAATTTATTGTGTACATAAATATTGTATTTTCGTTCTACATAGAAAGTTACCCACGTTTCATATTAGTGAAAAGTGAATGCCAGAACTTTATTTTAGTTTTGTTTTTATCAATAGTCAAGTCATAGTGTTATTATATCCAGACAGTAACTTTATCTCAGAACAGGAAAACAGCAAGGAACCAACTTAAATAGTTGCACTTTCGGTTTGCATGATTCCACCTATCTTCTTCTCTCATCTATCCTATCCAACTGTCCACCTTCAACCTCAAATAGAAGTAGGCAAGCAATTCAATTCGCGACATATTGGATTTGAGATTTGGTGAGTACATTTTCTGATTTTTCTATGTTCTTTGTATGTGGTTTTCCTGGATGGATATATTATTCAACTCAAAGATTTGATTCGTTTTATACAGTCCACTTCAGAGCATTTCAAACTTGTAGTTTGAAATATTGAAATTTAAAGAACCAGTATTTGCATAACACTAACAAAACTAGATCCCATTTCCCTTTCATTTTTGTCATGTTCTCATGATGTTTATCTGCTCACATATACACAATGAATATTTAGATTGCTTTTAAACGTTTATGTCCTTCATTCTGCATGCTAGAATCTACAAAACGCTTTTGTCCTCATTTTAACGATACTGTTGACTTGCAATTATTCTGCTGGGAAGTATCTCACTGAATTGCAGATGTACAGCTTGAGCGTTGTTTGCCGACAATTGTTATTCACATAGAACATAGCCTCGAATACAATATTATTATTTTTAATAAATAATTGAAAATATATTCTTCTTCTGAATTGTTATGAATAATCTCAGCCTTCATAGTTGTAATCACCTTATCTCTATTGTTGACTGATAATACCATTGATGATAAAGTTTCTGGTTTCCTTAAATGAGACCTCATAATATCTTTTGATGAATGAATTTTAGTGGTGTTAAAATTGTGGTGATCCTAGCTCCAGGGAGGGCATGGACCACTCAAGAAATAGATAATTTTTTGAAAGTGTTCACTTTTATGGGAACATGAATATATGCCCCTCTGTATAATATCAGACCTGAGAATTTATTTAATTGGTGGAGAAATCTGTTGTTTATCCCAGATGTAGGATTGGAGTGTTCCAATAATATTGAGCTTGAGTAAAGTGATCTTAAAATTATTACCTGGTTGTTGTTCCGATAAAGAGCCAATGCAACCCGAACAAGATATTGATCACAAATCCATGTATGATTGTGCCTCTTGCAAATTGGGGGAAGTGATTGTGACAAGTGAACAAAAATCATAGTTGCAAGTTGATGTGTGAACAAATACAGGTATGACAATAGACATTTATCAATAACATAGAATCTAGCACAATTACTTACACTAATAGAAGGAATGCCCTTGAATTAATCTTTATGATAATTATTTTCAAGCCCTAGAAACACTGAAGTATCTTCAAGTTCACTTCTGCCCTCAAATTTTATCAAATGACTGACTTTTATCATCGAATGATCGTGTGTGACACGTTTTTTATTTATTCTTGATTGTTCAAGATAATACTTTTGACTCATGAAGGTTATAATAACACAGTTTATAACCAGGATTGAAAATTTTACAATAGTAAAGTTCCCAAAAATTTTCCCTATCTTTGTTGCTGTAATATACAGAACAACAATATCTCTGCAATCGAGCAGTTGCCTCTTCAAAGCTCTGAGTTGGGCGCCATGTGTGGTTATCCTGCCCCACGTTGGGCGCCATGTGTGGTGATCCTAGCTCCAGGGAGGGCATGGACCACACAAAAAATAAACAATTTTTTGAAAGTGTTCACTTTTACGGGTACATGAATATATGCCCCTCTGTATAATATCAGACCTGAGAATTTATTTAATTGGTGGAGAAATCTGTAGTTCATCCCAGATGTAGGATTGGAGTGTTCCAATAATATTGAGCTCAAATAAAGCGATCTTAAAATTATTACCTGGTTGTTGTTCCGATAAAGAGCCAATGCAACCCAAACAAAGATATTGATCACAAATCCATGTATGATTGTGCCTCTTACCACTATCAGAATTGATGATGAGTACTTTGTCAAATAATATAACTTCCGAAAAGGGGTTCGAGTACAGAATCTAATCCTATCAGTGTGGATTACATTGACTTAAATCTGCAAAATGCTGCATACACTGTTTAATTTAGTCTGGAAATTATAAGCTAAGTCGCCGACAGTGATCAATGTAAAGCAAATGTGAGCAGAATTATATTTATTAATCCTGCAGTGCTCCACTG
>NW_024090396.1:0-38222 GCF_014356525.2 Nilaparvata lugens
ATTTGAAAAATAGGATTAAACTCTATTTGATACAAATTACGGATTTCTGCAACAAGTTCGTGGCGAATACAATGATAGTTTATTAGTTTAGAATGTATTCGCTTGTTATTGGTGGAAGATTTGCGATTTCGTAGGAGGAACAAACTGTAGACGGCAGCACTTACTACGTCATCCTGTCACAACAGTGTGAAATGGGCGTGAACCTATCAAGAGCCAACTTGCTTCTGATTGGTCGACACTGTTTGATGTAGGAGACACTAGATAGCAGCACTTACAACGTCATCGAGTTCCAGCACAATATTGGAAACCATTTAATTTGATTTTATTAAATTTTCTTTCTGGAGACTCTTGACAATATAGGAAATCGTAATAAAGGACTATTTGTCCAAAAAATAATACAAATAAGGATATATATCACATTCTACAATGTATATTATAATTTGAACCTCCCAAAAGCATCATTCTCCATCCATAAATTCTTGAATACTGTAGTATATCCCGTTTGCTAGATATTTTTTTAATACTTTTGATTGAGCCATCATATAATTCTGAACATTTTTTGAACCATTCATACAATTCTGATTTTAACTAATTCTGACTAAAAATTTTATATGATTTCATAACAGATAGATAGCTGAATAGCAGCACTTACAATGACATCCAAAACTGTTGATTTCTTTTTACTATGCTCTAGGTTTGAAGAAACCTTTCGACTTGGGATAAAACATATAGGATAGGGAATAAAATGTATTCCCTATCATTAATAAACCTGTATCAGCTACCGTCAAGAAGGCATTGATAAGACAGTGAGAATCGACAAAGTTGGTATCCTATCTTTCTCCACTGCCAAAATGGACCTCTCCAATTCGATAGTTACATCATTTCGAGAATACATTGCAATGTCTGAGAGATTACTCTTATCGAATTAAAATCATTGGAATAAAATAGAATCAAAAAAATTTTTAACAAAAACTGTCCAATTCGATAGTTACATCATTTCGAGAATACACTGTAATAACTGAGATATTACTTCTCTCAAATTAAAACCATTGGAATCAAATAGAATCAAAAACATTTTTAACAAAAACTGTTCAATTCCAAACGAGAATTTGTGTCACAAAAAATATTATTATGTTTTATAAGAAGAGGTCTGAGAGAAAAGAGAAGAGAGTGAGGGAGCCATCCTTGAATATGTAAAGATACTCGCATCAAAACTTTATTTTGTTCTAGTAAAAAACGCATTGTTTCAATAAATTAATCTTCAAAACAAGTTACGTTTAACGCTGCACAGGGTCAGTCTAGGTCCACATTCAATTTTCCCATTCTTTCCCATCTTTTTAAACACAAAAAAGTACTAGCTGAGAAAAAATAACAGGCGCCCAACCCATACCCTAGTTGTCTCACATTTTTGAATAGATAGCTGTACCATAGAGAAACAATAGCGTAAGTAGATATCCCATGGTATAGGGAGTTTATGTCTTAAATTTTACTGTTATCCCAAGCCGATAGTCCACGTAGTTCTTTCCCTTGAAGCTATGTGACACTGGGAGTCTCTCAAATTGTGCCCTTCATACAATCTTACCCGGTCAAAACAGTAAAAATTGACAATAAGAGACAGTAATCGGCTTGAGATAACAGTAAAAGTTGTGACATAAATTCCCTATACCATGGGATATCTACTTACGCTATTGTTTCTCTATGGCTGTACTTACTAACTATACTATATAATGAGATTCATTTCAATCTGTCAGCAAACCTAATTACTATCATCAATACTTCCCATTCAAAAACAATGCTGACAGTTATAGCACCCCAGTGAGAATTACTCTTAAACTGTCAGTATTTTTCATTGATAACATTGATACTTTCCATTCAACCAATGCTGACAGATTAAAGTGAATCTCTCCAAATAGGTGTTGCACTGTTATTGTTGAATGGATTGAAAGCAAATAGTGTCAGTACTGTACTATACAACATAGCCAACAAAAGGCCGCCATTGCTTTACAGAGCACAGCGAGACACAGATAATAACTGGTGATATAAAAATAACAACAAAGTCCCAAATTGGCTCACTTAATATAAATTACAACGGTCAAAAAAGCGTGACTCCTATCATAATGAACCTAGAGTTTCGGCCGTCTATGTATACCAGACCCTGCTTGGAACGTTGTTCATTATTCTCTTATCCATTTTCTTTTCTTTATTTGATTTTATTTCCCTCACTTTTGATTCCACTAGGTACATTTCTTCCTTTCCATAGTTTCTCAACCCCATCTAATTGAATTTTCAACCAAAATTCTACGTCATACGTCACTTTATTTTCTGCTCTCTTGAAGAAGAAGGAGTGAATAATAATGATGAAGTAAAAAGGAGCTGAAGAACTATGTATACAATGCCAAGGTTTCAAGGATAAACAAGGATAAACAGAGATAAACAACGATGAATTGCAGAGAAGAAATTGGTTTTCCATCCACTGTTGACAATTTCTCAGTCTTTCTCATTCAAGAGAAGAAATAGTTTCTCAACTGCAGCAGCTATGAAGATAACAAAACATAGAACGTTAACTTCAACTTCATTTTTCGCTAACTTGTTAACGAAGCATTCCTTAATCTTTTCTATAGGCTACAACATCTTTAAAGGTTCAAAAAATTTTGATTTCTGACGTTAGCATCTGTGATCGGAATATCTAAAATTAGGGGACACTTTGTATACAACAGTGGATATGTAGGTGTACCGTACAGAATTGCCGTGCCCAAATATTTTGTTCGGAAAAAATGAAGCATGTTATTTTCGGCTCGACTATGATGAATGACCCAAGTTCAACCGGAGGTCAAGGCCTCCTAAAATGCTCTAAGAATAAGACCAACTCCCATTGTTCACAGGAAGAAATGTAGGAGATATTTTCTAGACAGGAAGAAAGGAACAAGAAAAAAAGAGAGAATACAATATGTAGAAGAATAAGTACATTATGATGATGATGTTGGAGAGGAAAATAAAGAGAAGGAGGAGAGGAAGAAGAAGATGAAGGAAAATGAGATGAGAAAGACTAGATGAAAGGAGTATTGAAAAGGAATCAGGAAACAAGAGGCCGAGTAGGATGAGGAGAAAAAGAAGAATTGTAGTTGAAATAAGAAGAGTAAAAGGAGGATAGAATGAAAAAAAGACAAAACCAGGGAAAATGAAAGAGACGTAAGATGAGGATGAAGAGAAGAGTGAATAGTTGAAGAACCATTTATAGAAATGGGAGGATAAAAAGGAAGTGGGAATAGAAAAAGAAAGCAAGAGGACAAGAGAACATAGAACGAGTAAACTGGAGAAGAAGATAGAAATAAGAAAAAAGGGGAAATCAGTACAAAGGAGGAGTAGGAGGAGGGCGAGGAGGAGGATAATGAGGGGGGAGAAGGACATAGAAAAGGAGTTGGATAAAGATAAAGATGAAGAAGAAGAAGGAGAGAAGTGAGTGAAGAGAGAGTAAGAGGTGGAGGAGGAAGAGAAGGACGAAGATGCATACCTATGGAGGCATTTTCCAGCCAAGAAAAGAAGAGGAGAAACAAAGAGAAGTAGAAATACAAGAAAAAAGTAAAGCATCTTTAATGTATGCATGGACTAGAACTAGACAATGCACACTCTTCCAGACTCGAGACACGTGTATTATGATAAAAATAATTAAGGTTTGTATGCGTGTGAAGCCCCCCCCCCCCCAGTCACGCCTGTCGAAATATTTTCTCAGCAACAAAACTATGAACTAATTCAGCAACACCAAGTCAATATCCTTACATTACAAAAAATTCTATCAGTTCTAAAGATAGGATTTAGATAGGTATAGAGATTAAAACATGGGGCAACGATACATTGCTTATGGTTACTATGATTTACACATTGCTATGGATTGATACGTTTGTAGTATGTTCTAGTTTGTTCTGTTCTAGGTCTAGTTCTCATTATCCTCCTACTCCTCCCTGTCCTGATATTTTTAATATTCTTTCCGAAGAATGGACATTGATATGTCCAAAGCTCAGCCAATTTATGTAGATGCATAACAATATAATTATTATCTATAGTTATTATATTACAAATTGCTTTTTCATATCATATACAGTTCAATAATATTATTTTCTTAGTCTATATTATGTAAATTCATCACTATAATTTTGCTGTATTGTAAGCTATTGTATATGAGTGTATAAGCCAGTATATATTGTAATCTACATAAATAAAGTACTCAATCAATCAATCCTCCTTCTCCTCCTCCTCCTCCTCCACCTTCTCTCCTTCTCCTACTCCACCTCTTCATCATCATCATCATCATCATCCTCCTCCTCCTCCTTCTCTCCTTCTCCTACTCCACCTCTTCATCATCATCTTCATCATCTTCATCATCATCATCGTCATCATCCTCCTCTCCTCCTCCTCCTCCTCCTCCTCCTCCTCCTCTTCATCATCCTCCTGTGCCTCCCTCACCACCAACTCTCCCTCATCTCCTAATTACTACTGCTTCTTCTCCCTCTTCTTATGAGGCCTCCTTTCACTCCTTCTCTTTCTTTCTTCACTTATCTAACCTCTCTTCTCATCTTCTATTTCATACTGAGCCTCCTTCACCTCATCCTTTTCAACTTTCCCTCCATTCCATACCAATTCTTCTTCCTCTTCTTATCGTGCCTCTTTCTCCTTCTTCACCAGTTTTCTTGTTCTATCTCCCTTTGCCGTTTTATGTACTTGTTTTCTTATCCTTGTCCTAACACTTCCTTTTTATTTAATTTCACATTTTAACATCTGTTCAAGTCAAATCTCAATTACTGATTTATTTGGATGATTACAAAAGCTAGGTTTATGGAAATGAAATCATTCAGTCCTTAAATAGCTTACAGCTAGAATGATACCATCGCACTGTTGTAATATTCAAATAAATAAATTGCTTGACTCTTACTAAGTCAAATGATCTCTAATACATTCAATACATTTGAACCCGTTTACTAGGCCACTTATTGAAGGCTAGAAGGCTTATTGAGGCTTGGATCCAGTACTATAGAAATTTCTATGCAGGACCTCGAACAGAATTGGTTTTAACCTGTGTATACTCGGATGAATACATGGATGAAGAGATAAGCTTAATAGAGCTACAAACAGTTATCCAGAAGAGCAAGATGAGAAAATCGCCTGGAATTGATGGATTGGGCTATGAATTGTTCAAGATCTTGCCGGCCTCATGGGAACACTACTTGTTGAATAATGTATTCACTCAGGATACACCTGAGAGCTGGGGACAAATACTTATGTTCCATCTATTCAAGAAGGGAGACCCTAGCTTACCGGAAAACTTCCGAGGAATCACGTTAATTAATGCCATAACAAAGCTGTACACAAGTATTTTAGCTGAGAGGAAATGCAATGGGCAGAATTAGGGGCAAACTCCCAGAGGAGCAGAGTGGTTTCAGGAAAGCCAGAGGATGCATAGACAACATATTTGTGCTCAGTTCAGCTTTAAACATAGCTACTCGACTCCAAAAAAGGACAGTTTTCACCATGTTCGTGGATTACAAACGAGCTTTTGATAGTTTGGATTATTCGATATTATGGCCTAAGCTCTGTAGTCTTGGCATATCCACAAAAATGATCAAGACTATCAAGTCTCTTTATGATATTGCAGTTGTACAATTGAACACTGGATAGGAGTCGAGAATCAATGTCACCAAAGGCGTCTTGCAGGGTAATTCAATGAGTCCTCTTATCTTTTCATTGTTCATAAGCGACATTGTATCCTTTTTTGAAAATCGTGGATGTAAAGGAGTTAATTTGAACGGAGACAGAGATCTTGTGGCGCTGCTATATGCAGATGATCTTGTAGTTCTAGATATGACATGGAGGGGTATCAGGAGAGCATCAGATATTTTGAGGGAATACTGTACGTTGAATAATCTGGAGGTGAATGTTCTAAAAACAAAAGTGATACCAGTAAGAAGAGGTGGTAGAGGTAACAGACGACAGATCACTTTTCAGGATCAGCGAATTGAAACGGCAAGTAGATATTGCTACCTGGGACGGTTTTTTTTCTCATCTGGACTCTTCTCTGCAAATATGGACGAGGCTAGTAAGAAGGCGCGGATGGCAGCAAATAAACTAAAAGAGATGTGTATCGCTACAAGAGTAAGCCAATTGGAGACTTACCAACTTACTAAGCCACTTCACCAGTCTATTGTGACATCTACCCTTTTGTACGCAGCTGAAGTTTGGGCGCCATCTTACTGTGACAGGATTGAATCAGCCGATAAGCATTTCTTCAAATCACTCTACTTTTGGAGAAAGAATACCCCAATGCACTATATACGCGTTGAGTTAGGATTGAACCACAGTGAGTGTATAGTCCTGAAAAAAATGCTGATGTGGTATCTGAAAGTAAAGAGAATGGAGACCGGGAGGCTGCCAAGAATATGCCTTGAGAGACTCCAAGAGTTGGATTTGATGCCCGCAAACAAAGTGAAATATAATTGGATATCTCAACTAAACCAAAAACTTCGTAGTGCTGGACTTGAGAATGAGCTACATAGAATGGAAACCAGGACAGATGTAATCCGAATATTGGAAGAATATAAGAAAAACAAAGTCCTTATAGACATCAATCGGGTAGTGAACTCACGCTACAAAAGGCTTTTCCAGCATATAAGCAGTCTAGGCACAGGAGAGCTTTACTTGAGCTTTAGAAGAAATATTTGGAAAATGCGCCTCATCAGTCAACTGAGATTAGCCCAACCAAACCACTCTACAATCTACTATAAAGGATGCACAGCGACATTCTCAAGAGAGGAGATATGCACGATGTGTAATCAACTAGCTGACAATAATCTCTTTCACGCTCTTTTCGGATGCCCTACGTTTGAACATCGCAGGAGGACTTTGTTGGCCGAATATCTCCAGGAGGGTCAGGGCAATGAGGAAAACTACAGAAATCTATTGTGTATTGATTCTGCTACCAAATTGGATAGAATTTTCTCGTACTTCTCTAGTTATATGAAATATAGACAATTTGTGAATGATTTAGAGTGATTTAAATTCTCAAGAGACAAACGTTTAAACTGAAAAAAAAACTTTCTGGATTGCTTAGCATGTTATTTTTCAATTTAAATTGGCAGTGATATACTTCTGCTTTACAAGTTCACAACTCACATTGACACTGTAATTAATGTATTGATTGTATACCAACCTCTTTGTATGTTTCATGGGAACAAACACAAATAAAATATTCTATTCTATTCTTATTGAATGTAATGGGCAACGAAATCTATAATGAATCTATAGGATTAATGGTCTTTTTTGTGTAGTTGAGAAGTTGATATTGTGGTAATTATTCATATCGAATGAAAAAGACTGAGAAATTGTCAATCAGTGGTTTTTTGACAATTTCTCATTGTCAATCAGTGGTTTTTTGACAATTTCTCATTGTCAAACAGTGGTTTTTTGACAATTTCTCAGTCTCTTTCATTCAGGATTAATGGTCCAAGAAATTAATATATATCCTAGAAACTGGGCTTCAACATTTTAATGTACATTTCATGCCTCGTATCTTCTAAGTGAGATTCCCTTTAATCTGTCAGCATTGTGAGAATGGGAATATTTGATGCTATTTTATTCATGAGAAATGGTCACAGTTATCTCAATATACCAATTACAAACCGTGACTCTAATTATGGTAACATAAAAATCTTTCCTGAATATGGAAAACAAAATATTTAGGATTATGCAACATGAATTCCATTCCCAAAACAAACATGATATTATCTCAATGTACAATCCTTTACTGTTTAAACGAAGCGTGGTTGGGTAATTAATGCATAAGAACGAAGAGTAAATGAATGCACGGAAAGAGTGAGAGGGGAGAGAGAGAGAGAGAGAGTGAGAATGAGAGAGGGGGGAGAGAGAGAGAAAGATGAATGTATGAGAGAAAGAAGAGTAAATGAATGCACGAGAGAGAGATGTAAATACATTATTATGAATGCACAACAGATAGTGACTAAATGCAGGAGAGAGAGAGATATGTAAAAACAGGTTACATTCTGTTTGTTAGTGGACATACGAAACACATAATGAACGGTCTATTACAAATTTCTGTGGAAAAATTCACAGCACGTATAAGTTTCCGTTAAAAAGGCAGAGGAATGTGAAATATTTTGGAAGAATTTCTGGTTATGGTCAACTTTTATCTTCACCTACCAGAAGTAAGAACCATAAGTTACAAAATATACCTGAATTTAGCTCTTCTTACTTTGCTAAAATTCATGATTGAAATTTGGAGAAAAGAGATGCTATTTCAAGTCCTTAATATTTCAGATAGAAGCGCTTTCAGAATCAACAATTGACGAAAAGAAAATGAAAAACACAACATTTTTCACAAAGTTTGATTTGCTATGTTAACAATGTTCAATGCTCTTATCAAGCAATTTATCAACCTATTATACACCAGTCTCAAACGCACATTCAATCCAAGTATTGTGCAAACGAAGATTTGTAAAAATAGTACTCTATTTCCATTCCATCAATCAACATCAACTTTATTCATTCATCTATACAATAAGTACATTATCAAAATGATAGGGAGAGGAAAAATAAGGTAACCTTGTGCTATTCCTCTCCCAAATTTAGATAACACATAGTCCTAGATAGGTTAAGTCTTAGGCTATAGTTCTTCATTTCACAAAACTATATTCTAAAATGAAACACTGAGATATTGTCTAGAAATATCTCTAATTTATTGTAAATTACATACATGTTCCAAAATCTATGGTGTCATCTCAAGTAATTTTGCAATAAAATTCATAATGTATTTCTAGACAAGATTCCATTGCTTCATCAAGGATAAATATCACTACATCTTACCAACAACAGTATCTGATGTATTCTAAAACATCTCTTACAAGTATTCAATTCATGAAAAAATTGATGATAAATTTTTAGAGACAAAGTAACTCAATCGCCAAATTTAACATAGAATCCTTTGAAAAAAAACAGTGAATAAAAAGCTGAAACCGCAACACCTACTAATAACCTACTGGAAATTTCACACACACTCAACTCCTAAAATAACTCCGCACAGATGGCTTATCACCAAAAATGAATTATTACTTTTAAATTGGTTTTTATTGCACTGTCGAAACAACCAACGTCATTTATTACTTTTTCACATCAATTGCACACAGTGGATCATCGTACAGTAATTTTCCAAAAAAAATTGTTTGCTCAATGTCGTAACCTAACCCCACATTATCTTTCATACACCGTCATAAAAATTGAAAAGAAAATTTCTCTCTTAGTAGAGATATAGAAAAAATCATATTACACAATATTATAAGATGAATATGTTGGTGGGATGAATTTGAGGCAATGCTATAGCTAAAAAAAGCTAATAGCGAAAAATTAGTTGTTTTCTGACACATATTTATCAAAGAGTATAGACTGTAACATACTAGTATATACTCGTAGTATATAAACATATTAGCATATAGAATATTACATTCTATACTCTCTGTACTCTCATTACTCTCTTGTTACTCTCATTCTATACTCTTAATTTTATTATAGTACGGACCAGGTAATTTCACTTACACAATCATGAAAAATTTAGACATTAGGTTTTGATATGTGAATTTACTGAGCTTAATTCATCATAAGTTTAGTAAAGTAATGTATTATTTCACAACTGGATTATTCTCGAAGTATGAAAGAACCAAATGAGAAATAAATTGGCCAAAAAATTCAAAAATGAATGTAAAATGAAAACTCTAATTGAAATTTGGAAAAATATTTTAAGAATTCAGTATTGGAGAAACAAATTAGGAATAAATTGGCCAAAAAATTCAAAAATGAATGAAACATGAAAACACAAATTGAAATTGTCAACCACTTTTATCAATTTTTAATTTAATAATAATTATTAAATTATAAAAATGGTTGACAATTTCATTTTGTGTTTTCATAATGGAAAAGTACCACAACGAATACATATCCAGTGTTTGGAATTGAAAATTTTCTATCGGAAGTACGTTATATTCAAGAAGAAGATTTTAAAGTTGAGAAATTCCAAGTGAGAATCAAATTTTCAAAGACGTATTTCCTATTCAACTGGATGTTACATTATTTTCAAGAAAAGTATGAAAATTTCGATAGATAATTATTAGAAGAAGGAAGTGGAAAAGAATTGAAAGAATATTTCCTATTTTAGTTATAATAATGTGAAATATTTCTTCTATGTTTAGGTTTGAAGCATCTAAATACTTGAGGACTGAGAATTTTGTGAATTGAAGAACTACAAGTCTTAACCTATTTCGGACTATGTGCTATCTAAATTTGGGAGAGGAATAGCACAAGGTGACCTCATTTTCCCTCTCCCTATCATTTTGATAATGTACTTATTGTATAAATTAATAAATAATATAATTGGAAGAAAAGAATATAAAAACAAAGTGTAAATTGTTACATTATTTGCAAGAAAAGTATAACAATTTCAGAAAAATAATTAGGACAACGAAGTGGAAAAGAAGAAGTAGAAACATGACAGAAGTTGAAGAAGAAAATATTCTTTAAAGGAGAAAATAAAGAAGAGAAAACGGTAAATTAGAAGAAAAAGTGATAAGGAAGCGATCGATTAACTGTTTACTAAAATAGCAGAACAACCAAACATTAGAAAACTCCTTTATAGTGGAATTTTCTTCAAACTGGCAGCATTCCTTATGAAGGAATTGAATGCTTTCCATTTAAACAATACTGACACTATGAAGTGAAGCTCACTTCAGATTCCGTTCCTCAATCATTAGTGTAGTGAAACTTGACTTGGATGAATGAAACTTAAAACTTGAAACTTGGAAAGTACAAGTCCACATGCAAGGCTCGGAATGCAGGCATCAACTTTAACCGCCGATCACCATAACTGATCAACCGACTAATCAACCATCATCGTTCCTGGAATTCTGAATAACCGATCACAGGATCACAGAACGCAGCCATCTATGAACATTATGAACCTGTAGAGTTCCTGGATATTTGTAACATCTGGTAGACTACGGAGCATTTCAAATTCTATTGCTCAGTTGCACGTAGGTCTGTGAAATTTAACCGCCGTAAAAGACGTCATCTAACGCAAGCATTTCAAATTCCATTATTCCAGGCTTGAGGCCTGGTTGCACGTACGTTTTGTTAAATTTAACTGCCGTGAATGACGTCATCTAACGTGAGCAATATCAGGAGGACCAAATGCGATGAAAAATATTTTTTTTTTTTTTGGGAAATATTTATTCAGGGACTTTTTTATTTCTTTCCTTTGAGATTATTGTCTTTTTTATTTAATTATTTGCCCAATGAAATTATTTAATAATTGTAGTGTAGATTAGATGGATTATTCATTCGTATTTCGTAATATAACACAGACCTTTAAAGGATTCTGTCACCTGTTCAAGGTAATGGAGTTGGGCTTGGTGCCGTAATATGAGATTATTTATTGGTTAGAGACTTTCACTTATTACCGGTGTATTCCTTCCTTCTTCCTTTTTTCTTTCTTCCTTATTCCCACCTTCTTCCTTCTTTCTTCCTTCCTTCTTCCTACTTTCTTCTTTCTTTCTTCCTTCCTTCTTCCTACTTTCTTCCTTTTTTCTTCCTTCCTTCTTCCTTTTTTCTTCCTTCCTTCTTCCTTCTTTCACCCTTTCATCCTTCCTTCCTTCTTCCTTCTTTCTTCCTTCTTCCTTCCCTCCTTCTTCCTTCTCTTTCTTTTTCTCCCTTAGCGCCTCCTACAGCATTCTTCAGCTCTCTCTCCAGCTTCCGTCCTTCTTCATCTTTCTCTATGCGACATTCACATTACTTGATTCAAGTTGCTTTCCTCTCTCTCCATCTTTATCTCATTCTCTTCACTCCATATATTCCTTTCTCTTAGTGTTCTTCTTTGACAAAGTTTATCTTTGTCTTCTTCTTCAGATTATAATCTCTGCTTCTTTGATTCGTTCCTGCTTCATTTTCATCTACTTCTACCATTTAGCTTCTAATCAACAATTTTTATCATCTCTTTTGTTTTTCCCCTTCATTCTTAATTACATGGAGCATCCTTCTTATTCTTATTCTATATTCATCAGCAAATTCCTCTTACTCTTCCTATTCTTCATCTTCCTACTCCTCCTCCTTCTTATTTTTCTTTTTCATCATCATCATCATCATCATCTTCTTCTTCTTCTTCTTCTTCTTCTTCTTCTTCTTCTTCTTCTTCTTCTTCTTCTTCTTCTTCTTCTTCTTCTCCTCCTTCTTGTCTTCTTCTCTCTGTTTCTTCTTCTCCTCCTCCTTCTTCTTCTTCTTCTTTTCCTCTTTCTTCTCCTCCTTCTTCTGTCTCCTTCTTCTTTTTCATCATCATCATCTTCTTCTTCTTCTATCTTCTTCTTCTCATCCTTCCTCTTCTTCTTTTCCTCCTTCTTCTGTCTCCTTCTTCTCCTCCTTCTTCAGTCTCCTTCTTCTCCTCCTTCTTCTGTCTCCTTCTTCTCCTCCTCCTTCTTCTTCTAGTTCTCCTCCTCCTTCTTCTTCTACTTCTCCTCCTCCCATTTCATCCCCACCTTCTTCCGCGTTTACCTCTACTCTGGAAAATTATAGAGGCATTCCCAAGACCTGCAATATTAATAGAGAACAGGCTTTCCTTCTTTTACTACTACAGTATTACTACACATTCTCACTCTCTCTCGCCTTTCTCCTTCTTCTTTCCCTCCTCTCCACGCTCATCCTCTTCTTCTCCTTGTTCTTCGTAGCCCGTTAAGGCCACACCTGTTGTTTCTCGAAAGGTCGTTGCTCCACCCGCACTAACACACTCTCTCACACCAACTCTCTCTCATACACACTCTCTCTCCCTCAAACACGTATGTAGCAGCACACACACAAGCTTCTTGTTTTTTAGATTTGTCAGATATTATTTTCATCATATCACCTACTACAAATGTAGTAATCTGATCACCTTAATAACTGAACAGTATATTTCCCATAGTTATGTGCTAATAATTGACCGAGCGAAGTGAGGTCTAAGATTCAAGTCGACGGTTTGGCATTTCTCTTAATGTTTAAATGTTTATATGTTTATATGTTGCGCATTTACGGCGAAACGCGGTAATAGATTTTCATGAAATTTGACAGGTATGTTTCTTTTTTAATTGCGCGTCGACGTATATACACGGTTTTAGGAGATTTTGCATTTCAATGATAATATTGAAGGAAAAAGGAGCCTCCTTCATACGCCAATATTAGAGTAAAAATCGGACTATAGAATATTATTCATCATAAATCAGCTGACAAGTGATTACGCAGATGTGTGGAGAAGTAAGTCTATTGCTGTATTTCCATAAGGTCTATAGTTTCAATCAGGTACTTGTGGATGAGAATGCTGCGTGAGGTCTACTGTTCACAGAACTACTAGTATTTTGACTAGTGGAAATTTAGTAGTCGACTGTCCGGGGTAATATAGGAAAAGGCTAGCACACATTGGACACACAGAATTATCACACAGCTTGCCGTGAAACCCATGTCTAGTGTGAAGGAGTCTCTTTTCTTATTAATTATTTTGGAATCTTTAAGAACTAGGCTCCAGAAAGCGCGAATCTTTAAGAACTAGGCTCCTGAAACCAATTAACCGTGAAATTCATTCAAATCGAATTGAAGATCGCTAGAATTAAGTTTACTCCAACAGCAAAAAAAAGTTTCTTATTAAGAAAATCTCAATAAGGAAGCTTCTGAGATATTATGTTTCAGCAGGCATGGCGGTATAGACTGATTACTGAGAGTTGAGGTGCCATGTTAGAAGAAAAGAAAAAGAAAAAATATAGAGAAAGAAATAAAAGAAGAAGAAGAAGAGGAAGAAGAAGGAGGATGAGGAGAACAAGAAAAAGAAAGGTGAAGAAGAAGGATGAGGAGGAGGAGGAGGAGGAGGAGAAGAAGGAGAAGGGAGAAGAAAAAAAAAGAAGAAGAAGAAGGAGAAGAAGAAGAAAAAAAAATAGAAGAAGAAGAAGAAGAAGAAGAAGAAGAAGAAGAAGAAGAAGAAGAAGGACGAGGAGAACAAGAAGAAGAAAAAAAATACTTCTTAGGATTGTTATGGTGGAAGCACACCTCTATTGTAATAACATTGTATTTGAGCGAGATCAATAAATTGAGAAATTAGGACCTATAGTGCGGTCCACGTTATAATGACAGTGGATAAAGATAGAAGAATAGCGATGCCGATTCTCTGCATTAATTAATTATATTTCTACACTGTCAAAAACATAACTGGCATTGTTGTGGACCTAGAAAAGGATAGTAACACCGGCTTTGTCAAATGATAGACAAGGATAGCAGAACCAAAGTTGATCAAATACTGTCATTATAACGTGGACCTCACTATAGTTACAGACTAATCTCTCACATTTTTTTCTATATAATGCAGCAACAGAAATACAGCAACATTATAATACAGATCTTTCAAGATGTGGAAAAATGATTTTCAATGTAGGTAACTGGTAAGGATATCCGTTAATATACGTTTTTAGAAGATAACAAACAAACATTTTCAAACTTTGAGGAAAACATTATTTTTATTGAAATACTAAAAAAAGAATCTATGTCTATGATCTGAATTATGATATGTTTATGATGAGTAGATTATGACTGATATGATGATGGATTATGATTAAATTATGAGTAGAATTGTTTATAATTTTGAAAAAATGTATGAAAAATATGTAAATATTTGAGAAAAAAACAACATTGAAATTTCACATTATTTGATGACACTATAGGATGAAACAATTTTAGGGACTGAATGTAGGACAAAATTATACAAGGACGATATTATGAAGAAAATGGAATGATTGAAGAGAAAGGATGAGAGGATAAACAGAAGAGGAGGTGATGAGAGAAAGCAGAGGAACTACTGAACCAGAAATATAGAAGGAACAGTTTTTGATTGAATTACTTCATTTATGCAGATTACAGTATATACAGGCTTATACGCAGATAAATAGCTCACAACATAACACACTTTTAATAAAATGAAAAAGTAAGTATGAATTCAAGAATATTAAACAATACACAATACAGTTAAAAAGGAGAGAGGAAGAAGATTGGGTCAAAAAAGCATAAGAGAATAAGATCATAGTAGAGAGAACCTGTGGACAGATCAGCTGTTCAATTAGCAGTGCAGCTACAACTTGCTTGAACAATACTAAGATACATTATTGAAAGCACACTGCCTCTTAGTGCATGCATAACTGCATTAATGCAGTTAGGCCTACTGCATTCAGCAGAGGGCCCTATCCTTTCTAATTTAATGTCGTGAGTATCGGTTTCTGCATTCAGATACAATCAGAAGAAGAAGATGAGAAAGAAGAAGGAGAAGAAGAAGAAGAAGAAGGAGAAGAAGAAGGAGAAGGAGAAGAAGAAGAAGAAGAAGAAGAAGAAGAAGAAGAAGAAGAAGAAGAAGAAGAAGGAGAAGAAGAAGAAGAAGTAGAAGATTTTGATGAAGAAGATGGAGAAGAATACGAATCAAGAGTACAATGAATGCACCTCTAATGCCAAGGTACATCATGATAACGGTTACCTATTGACCAATAGAGTAGATCCTTTTTTGGATGATGATCTCTAGTATTGATATAGCTAGCATTGGAGCTATAACTGATATAACTTGGACTATAACTGAAAAAAAATATACTCTGACTTGGAAAATAATTTTATAGAATATAGAAAAATGCATCATTCATCTGAAATAGTTTATATAGAATTATTATATTATTATTACTATGAATATCAATTATTATATTATTGAATTATTTATATCTGGAATTATTCATATCCAATAATAGAAATAGAAATCCGTGAGTGTGTAGGCTCTCCAAGGTACCAATTTTCAGATGACTATCACACCTTGAATCTGTATTCCAGCAGGCCTACTCTCTATGTTACAAGACTTCTATGAGCTCACAAGAACCCTGCACTTGTTCATGGATAAATGGTGGGACCTGATTAGATATTAGGGACGCACCTATTTTGGTGGACTCCGAATCACCGGGAAATGGTTTTCGAGGTCATAAGTAGAGCTAGCCTCAAGTGTGCCTTCTCTAACAAAGAGGGTTTCACATTTATGCAAACTGAATAAAATTCGCAGCAAACTTATTTAGATATAATGAAAAACAAAAAAAATTATGGAATAGTATGACTTTTTTATTTTGTCATTTGATGACGTTGCGAAGTTTGTCATCAATCACAAATAACCAGTGTGAATTGGAATAATTAATGAATAGGTCTACAACTTACACGAGAAAAAATCAAGTTGTTGAGATAAATTATCTGCGAACATACCTGTAAGAAAGAGAAAAAAATTATCAGTGACATGTATTCATAAACATTTGTACAATATACCATTAAACATGAGGATCACGAATTTCACAAATTATCAGAAGCTGACTTTCATTTTTAGGGCTACTGAAAGTATTGATACACAATATAATATTATATTATCAAGTACCCTTTCATTTTAGAGCAGCACAATAATTTGTTTCAACTCTACAAGTATAAATAGTTGAAAAATATTATTTACATTTAAATTACAAAATTTAAATTATTTACATGTAAATAACAAAATGTATATTACTTACGTTTTAATTACATAATTTATATTATTCACACTTAAAAATGATTCTTGAGGCGTCGAAACTAGTTGTATTGTGATAAACTAAAGAGTTGCTTCATATATTGCATTGTGTTCCAATATCAGACGCTGATTTATGAGCATCATATTCAGTTTTTACTAATCAAACTGAGAATCTAAACTCAGTTCTAAAACTCCAATAGATCAATGAGTATTATTATTCTCAAATATAATTCCCATTATTTTTCCATCTTTTTCACATATTTATCAATAATAATAATTCATTCATAATTTAACTCTTTTCAATTCATAAAAACGATCCTCTTCCCCCAATACTTTTACTGGCCTACACCATCATTTTCTCATCAATTCTGTTACCAACATCTTCTGCACTATAGAAACAACCAATAAAAAGAAAAAATAGAAGGATAAGAAAGAATTGGTAGAAACAGCTGACGATAATGAAAAAGTAAAAGTTAATACAGGTGTATCGAACATAGACTAGTAGATATATAGAGAGCTCTGTACACACACCACACAGACGCCGGGTGAAAGTGTTCTATTGTGAGAGACTGTCAGCATTGGTTGAATGGAAGTGGTGATGTTATATCAATGAGGGATGCTGACAGTTGGAAGTGAATTCGACTGAAGTCGTGTTCTGCAAAAATCGTGAGCAACGCATCAGACTCATGCAACGAGCATGTCCCTACATTGATAAAATCATCTCTACTTCGTCAGAGCTGAAATCATCGCGGAATAATACTAACACTAACGTCATGTAATCGTCATCATCATCAAAATCATCATCATCATCATCATCATCGTCATCATCATCAAAATCATCATCAGCATCAGCATCATCATCATCATCATCATCATTATCATCCATCATCATCATCGTGATAAATACAGGGTGATTCTTAATTATGGTAAAATAATTTAATACGTGATAGTAGAGGTAAAAATAAGAAAAAAAGTTCTTATAAACATATATTCATAAACGCTTTATTAGCGAGCTATACAGGGTGAAAGATTTCGCCCTGAATTCAGTTCCTCTGGTGAAATATACCGATGCTGAATTGTTTGGGGACTAGTTTTTGAGAAACTCATACTGGATTTATATGGAGAAATATCTGAAAAATTGAATAAAACTAGTCTGGAAGCTGTAGTGTGAGTAGTTTTTGAGAAAAAAGTTGAAATATGCAAAATATCTAAGTAGAAAAACACAGACTTCTACGTTTGATGCCCAATAACTTTCTTTAATGACGAGTAAACAAATAATTTTTCGCAATATAAATTGTAGAGAATTTAATTCTGAAAAGAATTATGTAAGCTGTGTAAACTAAATTTAAATAAAAGTTGAATAAAATGTATTCTTATGTAGTACATTACATCACAAAAATTTGCTGTTTTATGAGGAGATAACTCATAGGTTGCAGCTGATTGCAAATAAAACATGGATTTAAATAGCAGCTGTTCTAAAACAGCTGATTTTTTTGTTTTAAATAAGAAAATATTTGAAAGTAATTATCAGCTGAAAATTATTTTCAGGAATATTCTAGCTCATTGTTGAACAAAACAGTTTTCAGAATATAAAAACCGTTGATTCATTTAGCTTAGTTGGTTGTATTGTCAGGTATTGTAATAAATTGGTGTAGAAGCAAACAATATATTGTAATCTACAAGAATAAAGAAATCTGATTTTCACCAACTTACCTCTAATATTTCATTGGTCTTGATATTTGAATATCAAGTTCGACATCAGTGTCAACCATTTTTATACAATATCATTAATATAGACTGAACAATGATACATTTTGACTTTAACTTCGTACTTACCCATTAGTTTAAAATCTCTTACTCAATATGACAAAAGCCTACATCTTTGTGTCAACCAATCTTTATATCAAACTTTTGGAGAAGGAATCTAAATTACGAAACTGCTGTGATTGGTCGAGAATTAATCACCGCCCACAAGTGGGCTGGCACTTGATTCACGTCACTGCTTCCACCAATAGCAGTGCAGTAGAGTTCAGTCAGTAAACTTGTGAATTACAGTTTAAATAATTTCTGAGATACATTTCCTCTTTCATGAAGCTTTTTTGATGAGAAAAATTGATAAAGTCTGTGTAAAATTGTTTTTAAGAATCACTTATAGTTCAGTATAATAGTATCTTAAGTCACAAGGACGGGCCCCTTCTTTTGCAGGCGAGAATGATGTTTGTAGTCGAGGCGTTAGCCGAGACTAGAATTTCATTCAAGCACTGCAAAAGACATTCACATCCAAGTAACTTACACTATTTTTTGTCATAATAATCCAGAAAAGAATAATTGAGAAACAGAAAACATTACCTTCTTGTACTGACATTACTACATGCATTCTATAAACATAACCTAGTTTACAAGTTTCGAATCAGGAATTTCTTGACTGTAGTTGACAAAATTTCCACCTGGAGCACTAACAGGCGGTTTTCGTACCAGTTTTGCTGTTCCAAATTCGGAACTAGGAAACATACTCGACTGTAAAGAAAACATATGATTTTATTACATTACAGTATGCTGTAATGAGAATCATATGTTTATGTTACATTACAGTATGCTGTAATGAGAATCATATGTTTATTTGTTCTACAATCAGCTGTTTACCGGCTTGATCTCATGGATGTAAAACAGCTGGAATTGAATGACTATGACAAAATAGTATATTTCGCACCTAGGGCCGAAAATGAGACTTTTCCGGCTCGAAATCGGTTTTTAGGTCCGAGGCCGTAGGCCGAGGACTACACAAGATTGAGAGCCGGAAAAACATTTTTGACCATGGTGAGAACGTTATTTTTCGCCACACAGAAAAATAAACAATATAAATATGAGAATAATTGTTTATTAGGCACTTCCGAAAGCAAAACAGGAAGGTCTTAGCTCTAGCAAATCTGAGGTAATCTGAATATCAGGAAATTGTCCAAGTATTTTTATTTTTTATTCTGATTGTCTAAATAACCTAAAAGATTATGTTCAATTATGTAAGAGGTTGAGTTTATACTTTTTATTCTTCCAAATGACAATAAGATGTATTATTATAATGTTTTGATTCTTGAATAATAAACACAAATAATGAAAAGTTTTTTGATCAGCTGTTTTAGCACACTTGAAATTTGGCCAATCTGAATGTCAACGTCAAAATGCTTGTTGTCGTTGACTTCGGAAGTTTAGGTTAAAAGTTCTATCCTACTCTGAAAATCAAATTTGAATAGTTTATAATATCTATCTTATCTGTATTTTATTCATCCAAATAAAATGATAGTATCTTATTGCAGAATACTTATTCAATTCTAGTAGCATAAACTGATTCCGTTTCATAAACCATTTTGTAAACACGTTCACATCAAATCAGAATCAGCTGACTTCAATGTTATTTTACAGCCCTAGGGCCGTAAAACTTTTACCGGCCTGGTCAGAAAACAATCATTTTCGGCCTCCATATGACGCACGAAAACCAGCTCATTACATCCAAGTGGGGCGAAAAGATCTTTATGGTAGCCTACTATAAATTATGCTTCTTTTAAATGATTTACTTATTCTGACATTTTTATAGAAACATTTTGAAGTTGAACTATACCAGAGTCCAGGATCTTATGATGTGACCCCTCTATAAGTTATCAATGATCTTCATTTATAATAAAATAAAGAACAGAATTGGCTTATACACGTATGGGATAGGAAATTCACGAATGACGCATCATCACGTCTTAACAACTGGACTGAATAACTTGAAATTTTGCATAAAGATTCTTAAATTACCGAGGATAGTTACAGGCCTATTCCCAATTCTTCAAGATTTCAGTAGGTCAGGTTTTCAATTAGACCCTCGCGGAGCACGGTTACCTACTATAGTGAGGTCCACGTTATAATGGCAGTGGATAAAGATAGAAGAATAGCGATGCCGATTCTCTGCATTAATTGATTATATTTCTACACTGTGAAAAACATAATTGGCATCGTTGTGGACCTAGAAAAGGATAGTACCACCGGCTTTGTTGAAAGATAGACAAGGATAGCAAAACCAAAGTTGATCAAATACTGTCATTATAACGAGGACCTCACTATAGTTGAGAAATTATCTCCAATAATAGAAATACATGTTCAAACAGACCGAAAATCTGTTCTACAGAGAGAGGATTTCTTTACTACTCCACAGATTTCCCAAAGATTCACATCTCACAATATTATTAGGCCACAAATTTGACAACACCCACTACGTTCAATCGAGTTAAAAACACCTTGCAACAGAAAAAACAAGCTGATATTATCCGAAAAGCCACCTACCAATACTTTGTATTACATAACAACATAGCTAACAACCTAGAATTTCAACACTAAAGTAAACGGGGTCCTAATTAGATATTAATTCGCCCGGCAGATGGGAACTGATCCGTCGAAGATTTGTCCTGAGAAAAAATACAAACTATACTGTTTTGAGCTTGAGAACTTTTTATCCTTGTTCTTATTATCCTAATTTCATTCTTCTGCTGTCTTGTTCTTATTCTTCTTCTCCTTCCTCCTCAATCTTCTTCTCTTCTTTGTTTTCGTCTTCCTCTTCCTCTTCTTCTTCTCCTCCTCCTTTTTCTTCTTCATCTTCCTCCTCAATCATGTTCTTCTTCCTCCACCTCCTTCATCATCTTCTTCTTCTTCTTCTTCTTCTTCTCTTCTTCTTCTCTTCTTCTTCTTCTTCTTCTTCTTCTTCTTCTTCTCCTCCTCCTCCTCCTCCTCCCCCTCCTCCTTTAACTTCTTCAATCTTCTTCTTCTTTTTCGTTTTTCGCTTTTTCTCTTTTTCCTTCTCTTTTCTTCTCCGTCATCTTCCTCTTCCTCCACCTCCTTACTCATCAATCTACTTCTTCTTCTTCTTCAATCTACTTCTTCTTCTTCCTCAATCTTCTTCTTCTACGTTTTCCTCTTTCTCCTCTTCCTCCTCCTTCTTCTTCGTCATCTTCCTCCTCCATCATGTTCTACTTTCTCCTCCTCCTACCTCATATTTTTTCTTCTTCTCCTTCAACTTCTTCAATCTTCTTCTTCTTCTTCTTCGTTTTCCTATTAGGTTTTAGGAGCCTATCCTAATTAAAATATATTTAATAAAAGAAGCAAACCAATTTCTGCAGTATCATACTCACCTCACATCTTTTTGCAACAAACTCTGTTACAAAATCTCTCCGCTAAATGCGCCATCATCTCACAGTTCCCTATACACTGAAAACAATAAGCCATATTTCCCATGCGCACCAAGTATTCCTCGCAACTATAATAGGTGTGAATTGGTTCAAATGAACGCAACATCATGGTTCAGTATCCTAATCTAGATTCTAAGTGGAACAGGCCTGTGATCTGTGATACTTTTCAATCGTTATAATTTCTCATTATTTATGATACACTTTTGTTAGGCCTACTCATCATCACGGCGGTCAGTTAGCAATAATTACTAGTAGTTCTGTGAACAGTAGACCTCGGGACGGAATGTGAGTGTGAGCGCTGTTATCAGGTCTGGCTGCAACTGTCTACAACGTTGATGGAAAGATACAATTTTCAAGATGTTCGATGTTTTTGAACGGGTAATATTATAGTCCACTAGACAGCTGATTTATGATGAATAATTCTATAGTCTGATTTTTATGGAAATATTGGCGTATGAAGGAGGCTCCTTTTTTCTTTTATATTATCCTTGAAATGCAAAATTTCCAAAAACCTTGTATATACGTCGACGCGCAATTTAAAAAGGAACATACCTGTCAAATTTCATGAAAATCTATTACCGCGTTTCTATAAATGCGCAACATAAAAACATTATAAACATTTAAACATTCAAACATTTAAACATGAAGAGAAATGCCAAAACGTCGACTTGAATCTTAGACCTCACTTCGCTCGGTCAATTATAACCATTATTGTTCATCCAAATTCATTGGGATACATCAACAGATTAACTGAATTATTGTACTTGTTTATAGTTTTAGAAGTGACCTGAAATTTGGGGCTAGATCACATTGAGCGGTTTTTTCAAGCGACAACCCAACCAGCCAATCGGAGAGATTCCTGCCCTGCCGACTCTGAATGAAAACTCCTGGAAAAATCTGGTGTGGCGCACTCACACAACTTTCCTTGCCGTTATGAAAATTGATCACCTGACGCTACGGTAGTGTTCCCGCCCATCTCAAGTCTACTATTCAAAGATTTGATCCAGCTGGTGACAGGACAATAACGCTGGAGACACACGAGGTCTGCTATCTCTTCATAGTGGATCATTTAATGGAATCAACAGTTGCCAATAGTTTGCAATTGGATAATCACAATTTCTCGATTTTGGAGTTTATTTTTATTTTTAGGTGAGAATGTTACTGAACATTAATTGTAGAGATTCTCATGCTCAATCTATTCCACTAATTTAAATTGTATCTGAAGCCTGATAATTGAGAATCTAAAATCAAACTTTGCATAGACGCCCCGTCTATGAGCCCCGAAATTCCTGAAATTTTTACAGATATGGGACTTGTGGCAGTTGATAGAGCTTATCGATGACTATTTCAGGTATAACTTTAATCAAAATCGTCTTCGAGAGCCGTTTTCGAGAAAATCGCGAAAAACCCTGTTTTTGACAATATTTTCGCCATTTTAGCCGCCATCTTGAATTGCATTTGATCGAAATTGTTCGTGTCGGATCCTTATATTGTAAGGACCTTACGTTTCAAATTTCAAGTCATTCCGTTAATTGGGAGATGAGATATCGTGTACACAGACGCACATACACTCATACACACACACATACAGACCAATACCCAAAACCACTTTTTTAGACTCAGGGGACCTTGAAACTTATAGAAATTTAGAAATTGGGGTACCTTAATTTTTTTTCGGAAAGCAATACTTTCCTTACCTATGGTAATAGGGCAAGGAAAGTAAAAACGCTTAGTATGGTCTGGCCCTCAATGGTTGGTTCCAGAAACTATCTTTTTGACATTCTCAAAAATGATAATAATGATTCAAGAAGTTGCACAAGTATTCGATTTTCAAAAAATAGTTCGGTTCGGATTCAAAAAAAAAATAGTTCAGTTACTATAATACAATTCAATTTTTTTCCTTAAAAGGAGCAGACTTATTTATTTTCAATGAAGTTATTGATCTAATCCAAATTATAATTGGAAAATAGTTGTTAGTGGATAGCTGTTGGAAACTGGAATAAATATTTTAATAAGCATTTAAAACACTCGACACACTTCCTCCTGCACTAAAAATGCAAATTACTAAGCTGATAATAAGTGGTAGTATAATGAGATCCACTTAAATCTGTCAGCATTGGTTGAATGGTAAACATTGGAGCTATTTACAAGGAATTCTGACAATATTTCAAACAAATCACACTACAGAATAAGAAGTAAGATTCACTTCAAACTGTCAACATTAGTTAAATGGAGAGAATTGATGCTATTCATGAGGGATACTGACAGTATGAAGTGAAACTCACTGAAATGAAGTTAGGTTTATTACCTGTACCTACCTTTGAATACAATAAAAACTATTTCCGCTATGTTACTTTCTCCGGTGACTCCTTGATAAGGATGCCTAAGTGCCTTTTGTTCAATTTGAATCTGTGCTTTCACAAAATAACTATCTTCATACAGTGAAATACTTTTGAAAATACACAGTGTCCCACGTCGTTAATTTTACTCGTTTAATTTTATAATATCGGGACTCCGAGCTTCGCTCGTTATTTATTTATTGATAAACAGAACACAATTCTTTAAAATGATTGGGGAAGGACAAACAGGCACAGCCCAAAACTGTTTCTTCCCCGAATTTTGATTTATACACTATAAATATTCCAAAAGTAGGTTATGTTCCACACACTTGAATTCAGGTCAAATTTTCAGTCCAAACATTTTAAAACAGAAAAGTTCCAATTTAGATTGTTTACAAACCAAATTGAATAACAAAATAACACTCACTAATCACTTAAAATGTTGATTAACTTTGAAAATTATAATATACTCTTATTTAGAATGATATATCATGTTATGTCACAAATCAGATTATTTTGATCAAATCAATTAACATTTCTAGATTAATATTTCTCGTGAATAAGCTGATTGATTGCAAATAATTGAACAGCTGAACATAATTCTGTCTCTCTCCCACACAGGCACTCACATCTTCTGTTATCGACAGACGACAAAATTATCATCTGTTTTTCCAAAGATGAATAATTATTATCATTTTCATGTCCTTCAGCGAGTTTTCCCAGGGATGAGACCTAGTGAAATTGAATTTTTAAATCATAAAGCTACTATGTCCCAAATTTCGTAAAAATCGTTAGAGCCGTTTTCGAGATCCGTTGGACATAACCAGATAACCACATAACCAGATATCCAGATAACCATATACAGAGATTGCTCGCTTAATATAATAGGATTACGTGCCCATTCATGCACCGAGATTTTTCAAATTTTACACAAATTACAAAGTAGGTTCTAACAATACTCTGGAAAAATTTCAGCTACTTAACCTTCTTGGAAACAAAATGGCGGCATATTGATGTAAACTATGTGTTTCGAACTATGTGTTATCTAAATTTGGGAGAGGAATAGGACAAGGTTACCTTATTTTTCCTCTCCCTATCATTTTTGATGATGTACTTATTGTATGAATGAATAAAAAAAAAATGTAATATAAAATTGAAGGTTTAAACCTCTTCGTGTGCGAACGGTATAAGCTTGATGTTGTATCAATGCAGATGTAGTAATCTTGCAGTTTACTCGAAAACAAAGGTTGTAATACTTATATTAAGTGCAAGTTAATGTTTAAGATATAAATATTTCGATTGATGCTTGAGTACAAGATAACGACTAAGTACTAGCAGAGATAAATAATCTTTAAATTTTTCATTAGATGAAATTCTCCCTATATATATCTAAATATAATTATAGTACTTAACTGAATGTAATAAATAAAATTATTGAATGTCATGATTTTTTTGTTAATAAGTTTAGGAATAAACTTATTGAGATAAATTGTATTATTAATAATTATTGTTTCTAGACTAATAGGATGATTTAAAAATACTGCTAAGACTCAATCTAGGATTAAGCTTATTTGAATAAATTTGATACAGTAATTATAAATTTAATTAAATTAAACTAGGTATCAAAATGAAATAAAAACACACATATATCGTCAAATTCTACAGTTTTGTTAGACGATATATGAGTGTTTCATTATGGAACGGTTCTACAACATCGACAGTGGCTCAGTCGAATTTTTAACCTAGGTATCTTTCCTAAGTATATTTCTTAAATAACTCCCGTGTTATCGGATGGGCACGTTAAACTGTCGGTCCCGGCTGAAGTATGACAGTCGTAAGGCCCATTGACGGCTCAAATTATATACTATTATACTATTATACTATACTAATTATACTATTATACTATATACTATACTATTATACTGTATTCAGGCGGTGGGACTTTCCCGCAAGGGACTCCCCATCAACAAAAGCCATACGAATTTACTTTTTTAAATAACTTAAACGGTGTCTTTACTTTATGGTACCAGTAAAGCCACTGCAAGTACTAAACTTAGATTCACGTTTGAAAATCAGTTTAGATGATAGGAAGACGTTATTATCACTTTTCCTTTTCCACCGACATCTATTTAAGATAGCCTAACTGTAGTTCAAGATATCCCGCTATATCTGACCAAATATTAATTGACCATTCTTTCTGATAAAATACAAATAATGTACAATAAAATTCTATTCTTTTCTTTTAATATTACTATGCTTTGATATTACTCATAGCGAACAGAATAATATTGTATATGATAGCAATACCATTAAAAAAATTACACATTTTGAAGAATTTTGTTTTGAAATTTTGTCGCATTATTTCTGTTTATATTATTTCATAAAGCAATAGCGTTTAAGGACGCTCTCCACAAAAAAAATGGATTTTTAATATTCTTATAAAATTGCGAATAGATTGAAATTGACATTTATGTAATTGAATTTAAATTGATTCGGTAATACTCCAACTGGATTTTTCCTACTGCGAGGGATTAGATTAGATCAGATTAGATTTCTTTATTTATGTATGTTACAATATTTACTAGCTTATACACTAATTTACATTAAATGACGGTAATGCTAATTATTCAACGAATTTTACCAAGTATAAATAATTAATCAATGATATTAATTAATCTTTGATATTACTCATAGCGAACAGAATAATATTGTATATGATAGCAATACCATTAAAAAAATTACACATTTTGAAGAATTTTGTTTTGAAATTTTGTCGCATTATTTCTGTTTATATTGTTTCATAAAGCAATAGCGTTTAAGGACGCTCTCCAGAAAAAAATGGATTTTTAATATTCTTATAAAATTGCGAATAGATTGAAATTGACATTTATGTAATTGAATTTAAATTGATTCGGTAATACTCCAACTGGATTTTTCCTACTGCGAGGGATTAGATTAGATCAGATTAGATTTCTTTATTTATGTATGTTACAATATTTACTAGCTTATACACTAATTTACATTAAATGACGGTAATGCTAATTATTCAACGAATTTTACCAAGTATAAATAATTAATCAATGATATTAATTAATCTTTGATAATACTCATAGCGAACAGACTAAATTGTGTATGCTATCAATACAAAGGGAAGGAGAGACCAGTAAGGGGGAGGAATAGAAGAAGGGGGTGGGGGTGGAAGACGAGGAAGACGAGGTGAGATAATGGAGAAAAATAAATGAAGAAAGAAAGCCCAGGCTGTTAGGTGTAATGTTCACTTCAAGAACAATTAGATAGAGCTGTTAATGCAGCGTGAAGGGCTAAAATTAAGTTCTAAATTCAGTGCTGTAAAATACGAGTATTACGTTATAAGATTCGTATAAATAAAGTAGGAGTAGGATGCGGGCACACAGTGGAAAGAGATGAAAAAACGGCGATATTAATAAAATAGTAATTTAGTGGTAGAACGGGTTTCAGGAGTGGGTTAGCAGAGACATAGCGAGCAAATAAATAATAAATTCCTGCACTTGGCCAGCTGCGGTAATGTAATCGAGCAGGATGGGGAACGAGGCGGAGAAGATGATAGCAAAGAAGGAGAAGATAAGAAGAAGGAGGAAGAGAAGAAAGTGGGAGACTGAGAAATACTAAAAGAAGGGCCATCAGAAGTAGAGGAAGAGAACGAGATGAAAAAGAAAAGGATAAGAAGAAGAAGGAGAAAAAGAAGAAGATGATAACGAAGAAGGAAGCAAGAAGGAGAAGGAGAAGAAAAGAAGAAGGAGGAGGAACAGAAAAAAAGGGGGAGACGGAGAAATACTAAAAGAAAGACCACCAGAAGTAAAGGAAGAAAACGAGAAGAAAAAGAAGAAGAAGATGATGAAGAAGAAGAAGAAGAAGAAGAAGAAGAAGAAGAGAAGAAGAAGAAGAAGAAGAAGAAGAAGAAGAAGAAGTAGTAGTAGTGGTAGAAGTCGTAGTAGTAGTAGTAGTAGTAGTAGTAGTAGTAGTAGTAGTAGTAGAAAAAGAAGAAGAAGAAGATGAAGAAGATGATGATAACGAAAGAGGAAAGCAAGAAGAAGAAGAAGAAGAAGAAGAAGAAGAAGAAGAAGAAGAAAAGGAAGAAGAAAAGGAAGAAGAAGAAGAAGAAGATGATGATGATGATGATGATGATGATGAAAAAGAAGAAAAAAGAAGAAGAGGAAAAGGAAGAAGAAGAAGAAGTAGAAGTAGAAGAAGAAGATGATGAAAAAGAAGCACAAGAACAAGAAATTAGTTAAGGACAAATACAAAAGGGAGGCCTAGCAGAAGGAGAGAAGTAAAAGGAGAATATGAAGGAATGGAGAAAAAGAGGAGGATTAACGGAGAAATATATGAAGAAAGAACAGTAAAAGGCTAGGAAGAAAAGGAGAATAGGAAGCGAATGAAGGAGAAAAGAGAGGTATAGTGATGCGGTAGAAAAAGGATGGGGAAGAGGATGAAAAGTAGATTGAGAAGGCAATAAAAAAGTGAAATGAGATTTAATAAAAACGAATGGAGATACTGATGAGAAGTAGGAGCCGGAGAATTGGGTGGAAGAGAGAGAAGAAGAAGTAGTAGATTCTGAGAAGGTGAAGGAGGATGACCATGAGGATTAAAAAGAAAAGGAGGAGTAAGAGGAGAAAGAAGAAGAGGCCTTGAAAAAGGAGGAAGAGGAAGAGAATGAGGGAGAGAGGAAGGAATAGGAAGAGGAACAGAAGGAGGATGAAATGAAAGAAGGAGATTAGAAGGAAGAGGAAAAGAAGAAGAAGAAGAAGAAGAAGGAGGAGGAGGAGGAGGAGGAGGAGGAGAAGACGGAGAAGAAGGAGAAGAGGGAGAAGAAGGAAGAGGAGGAGGAGGAGGAACCGAAGGAGGATGACGCGAAAGAGAAGATGGAGGAGAAGGAGGAGGAGGAGGAACCGAATGAGGATGACGCGAAAGAGAAGATGGAGGAGAAGGAGGAGGAGGAAGAACCGGAGGAGGATTACTGAAATAGCAATACAGTCATCCATTTGGAAGGAATTTTTCGCTTTGCTAGAATTTCATTGTGTTGTATGACCTCAAAACTACACCACTACCACTTCTAGTAATCAAAGAATATGGTTTATGGCAAATTCAGATACCTATCTTGAAAAACAATACCTTGTTGAACTTTACCAAATCAATACAGTCAGTAGATGAAGACACAATTCAAAGTATTGACTATCACCACTACTGATGGAAAGTATTGTCTGTACAAATTGGAAAAAATTGATATTTGAATGCAAATACAAAATTCAAGTATGAGTACCAGATATAGTATATTTCGCACCTAGAGCAGAAAATGAGATTTTTCCGGCTCGAAATCGGTTTTCAAGTCCGAGGCCGTAGGCCGAGGTCTAGAAAAGATTGAGAGCCGGAAAAACATTTTTGCTCGTTGTGCGAACAATATTTTCCACCACACTACAGGTATTGCTGACAAAATAAAGAATACTTGTTATCGTACCTATCTCTTGATTTTAGTGGTAGAAGATTTGCAGTCAGGATTTCAGATTCTTTTAAAATTTCATTTGTGATATCACGGGCGTCGTCATCTTCAAGCATTTTTGAAAATTTGGAATGTGCTAATCAACAATAAATAATCGAATAAAACTGGTTGCGAAGCGAATGCTGAATTAGTTTGATTTGAAACTGGAACTGAAATCATGGTGACTTCAGCTGATGAAGAAAGTAGACACTCGCCCGATCTAGCGGATGACTTATCAACTACGGACTTCCATGACCGGCTGGAAAGAGAACACTTTCTGGTCTAGACCGGAAAAGAAACCCTTTTCTGATGTCAGACGAGAGTCGTCTGCAAACAAGGTCTTTCAGATCTACGTAGGGACTGGAAAACAGCTGCTTTCTGTGCAGTGTGGCGAAAAATACTTTCTAAAACAGTTTACCCATTTTCTAGTTTTATAACCCAAGCCAAGACTGAATGTAACTGTATGTAAAGCACTTTGATGTGCTATGTTAGCTTGTGACTTAACGCGACTTTTACCAATAACTTGAGATTTTTTCTATGAATAGATTTGAAACTATTCTCTTCAAAGGGTCAAAATTTTTCAGAACTAAACTAAATCTACAATTTCTTCAATGTTTGTACTTTTATAATATTGTTTCTGATTAATTTAATTTATTTTATAAGCATTTTTTAATTGGAAAATGTATTTGTATGATTCGGAATGTAAATTGGAGTGTGTAATTCGAAAATGAGGGAGTGAGCTACATCTGGACTCTTGTATAAATTAGAATTGGAGCTTAATGTACTTAGTTCTAATTTTTAAGTTTGTCAAGTTTTAAAATAGACCCTTGCGGAGCACGGGTTATCTGCTAGTCTATAATATAATAGAAGAAAGAATCGGCTTCAACATGTGGGAGATAGGAAATTGACAAATGACGCATCATCACGTCTGAAATACTGGGCTGATTAAATTGAAATTTTGCATAAAGATTGTCAATTTACCGACGATGGTTATAGGTCTATTTCCAATTCTTCAAGATTTCAGTACGTCAAGTTTTTAATTATACCCTTCTGGAGCACTGCTTGCTTGCTAGTACAGAATAATTGAATGAATGAATTGAAATAACATCAATGATATAAATAAAAATAAAAATCTGAGTACCTTTTTTAAACTATTTCGTCACATTGGAGATTTATATTTGAAAGAAGCCCTAAAGACAACATCAATTTTTCTCATCCAATCAATGCTAACTCACCCTAACTGAAAGTGAAGCGAATGCTATTAGATCGAGCCACTTGTATTTTGAAACATCCCAATAAATTTTCTTCCAACTACATTTTTTCAATAAATTTCAAGATCTACACTTATGGAATCGCTAACCTTCATTTTGAAACAACCCGCAAGTTTCTTCAATAAATTTCAAGATCTACACTTATGGAACTGCTACCCTTCATTTTTGAAACAAAACGCACCAGAAAAATTGACCTGCTAAACAAAATTAAACGTAAAAGATGAAAAATTGAATGTTTGGTGAAGAAATTTCAACACACACCGCTACAATCTAACAGTAAAAATTGACCTGCAATCTAACTTAGAAAAATTGACCTGCTAGACAAAATTCAACGGTCAAGGTGAAAAATCTAATTTTTTGGTGATGAAATTTCAACACGCACAGCTACAATCTAACTCAGTAAAAATTGACCTGCAGTAACTTAGAAAAATTGAACAGCTAGACAAAATTAAACGTAAAAGGTAAAAAAAATGAATGTTTGGTGAAGAAATTTCAACACGCACCACTACAATCTAACTTAGTAAAAATTGACCTGCAATCTAACTTAGAAAAATTGACCTGCTATACAAAATTCAACGGTCAAGGTGAAAAATTTAACTTTTTGGTGAAGAGATATCAACACGCACCGCTACAATCTAACTCAGTAAAAATTGACCTGCAATCTAACTAAAAAAAATTACCTGCTAGACAAAATTCAACGGTCAAGGTGAAAAATCTAACTTTTTGGTGAAGAAATTTCAACACGCACCGCTAGAATCTAACTAGTCATATAGAAGTTCAGTGAAACGTATTATGAGCAACTGACACACAATCTAAGACATTGGCCAACGTACAGGAATCCGTTTAGTCAAGTCACGATTATAATAAGTTTCCCATTGCTATTCACATATATTCTTCGGTCAAATTCTGAAGCGTAACTTACAGTATTTCTGCATGAGCGGCCTAACCTGCCTTACATTATAAATCTGCCTGCTAAACTTACCAATCCATTTACACAAATATATACACTTGGAAATACACACTCATATATATACTTTTACAAATACATACACTTGAAAACACACATATGTGTATTACTTATATACATATATACTTGGAACGGGGTGGTAACATTCCACACAATATATCATGGACAGTGGTTCTTAATTATGAGTATTTTTTCGCCGCTATTTTCACATGATTGTTTTGGAAACTGGTTTTTATAACTGGAAACTATGAGGATTGTAATTGGTTGGATGATTATTGATTATTTATACATTCCACAGGAAACTGGAATTCGTATTCCAGAATTTTGCAAAATTTATGACAGCCAGTGAACCGTTAATAGTAGGTCAATTTCGGAACCGTTTTGGGCTTAAGTCTGTGGGCTCAAGTTTAATGGAAGTTGTGTTGTGTTAAATAATTGATTGAATGAATTTTGGTGAGTTTTGTGTTAAAAAAAGGTTAGCTTTTAATAAACTACTGTATATGAAATGTCTGGACGAAGTTAATCAACATTCAATTAGTTATCAACAAGACAGTTAAAAAACGATTTGATGTTTCAATTGATTAACTAACTACTTCATTGAATGTTAAAACAAAGATTAACCTTTGATAAAATACATGAAACGTCCAAAAGAAGTTGATAAACATTCAATTAGTTTTCAAAAAGACAGTTAAAAAACGATATGATGATGTTTCAATTAAATAACTTACTACTTCATTGAATATTAATTAAAACAAAGATTATCCTTTGATAAAATATATAAAATGTCTTAACCAAGTTTTGATTGAACATTCTATCAGTTTTCAACAAGACAGTTAAAAACTATTTGATAATGTTTCAATTAAATAACCAACTACTTCATTGAATGCTATTCTCATAGTTCAAAAAAACTAAGGAATCATAGAGTTGAACTTGAAATCATAGGGATTTGGTAAAGGTTTTTACAAATTAACAACAGTATTATAGAAAAGGTAATGATGAAGAGGAAGAGAGAGAATCTTTAGAAGCAGAGGAGGAAACCTATATTTACATAATACAGTAACAGGAAACTCCTGTGATAAAATTAATCTTTCCCTGAAAATCACATCAACTCTTCTCGACATCGCGTTGATTCAAATCTTTGCATTATGGTTCTAAAAATAGAATGCATGAATAATTCATGTAAATTGCTGCCAGGTTTCTATTTAGTTAAAATGAGTGTGCACGTATGCATTTTATTGTGTCATATTTTTAGGTAGTTTGCCAAAGATTTACCCAGAAGTTACGCTGGAAATAACTATCTCACTGATTTCACAAAAAAACTCATTTCGTGTTGATTTGATGAGGAAAATGTGTGGTTTTTATTTTTTCTGGAATTCAAGAGAAAACATCGGGATAAGTTATGATTCATAGTTCAACAGGAAAGTGTGACCAGAGAGGATAAATACAATATCATATATTGTCTCTCATCCATTAGTTTGAGTAATGGTCTTAGAGAATAGAATAGAACAGAATAACTGCCCTTATTATTTACCTAGGAGGGCGAAGTTGGGGCGCACTCGGCCCTCTCTTACACTTAACCCTCAAATTGAAGATAGTGAAAGTGAGTGAGGGATTAAGGGAATGAATGAGAGATTCGTATTAGAAATGTACGATTTTAAATAACAAAAATTGAAGTATTGACATAAAAGTATTTTTCGAATTGTGCGACCACAAAATAACAAACGGTACCCCTACCAAGAACTGGTATTTACTAAACCCGATGTATCTACCACCGTTGCAGGCATGTTCATGTGTATTTCTACACTTCTGCGAGGCATCCAATTCTCCAATTTAGTTGTAGACGTGATAAGGAAGGTCGAATAATCTGACCCCAGACAGCAGAGCAGTTTAAACTGAGTTTTGAGCCTAACCCTCCGTTAACCTGACCAGCGGGAGATTGATAGGTTGCAGCATATTGGAGGCACAACCTAAACTAACCCAATTGAGTAGAAGAATCCAATGAACCTTGTTCTCTACTGTTGCAAATATTATCAACTGTGATAAGTTGAGTTTGTTATGTTTAATAATTTGTAATTTTTAACTTGAAAATGACATATGGTCGAAGCTAGTCGTTAAAATATTTTCAAGTTTTCAAAAAAGGTACTACAAATTTTTATATTGTTTTTATTAATTTGTAATTTTTTCAACTTTTATTGACCAATTTCAAACATTCAATAATGAACAAGTGTTGAAAGATGAACATTTTTGAAGCATCTTAAGCCTGCATGGAATAATTGAAGTATAAAATTCTATAACATACCAAAATATAATACCAGCAAAAGATAGATTCAGCAAAGCATACCTGAAACAAACAGAAAGAGCAAAATTAGCTTTGAAGGTGATCAATTCAGTAATTATCGAATTACTTAATCCCTAATCCTTTCAGGAAGGCGACGATGACTGTAAACAGGGTGCCCCACGAAAAGTGTAACAGCCGAAGACCATAGATTAAACATGAAATTTTCAACAAAAATGTTCAGTAAATATTTCTTACATCGACCTTAGATTTTGAGATATACGTATAGATTTTTCGATATTTTAAAAAAGCCAATAACATCGAAAAATCGAAATATCTCGAAAACTAAGGTCGATATAAGAAAATTTTACGGGACATTTTTTGTTGCAAATTTCATATAGAATGAATGGTCTTTGGCTTCTACACCTTTCGTGGGACACCCTTTATATTGAATCAATAGCGATGATCAAAAGAGATAATAGTTAGAAAACAGACTAAGATAATACTTAGTTACTGTAAAACATATTACACAGACAGGATCGAATAACTAGATTTGAATGCAATACTGCAGAACATTAATTTTTTAGGAGAAAATTTATCTGATTGTTTGAGAATTAAGCCTGTCCTCTAAACACTTTTATAATTGACTAGCAGGTAACCCGTGGCAAGGGTCCAATTGAAAACTTGACAAACTGAAAACATGACGTAATGAAATCTTGAAGAATTGGTAATAGGCCTACAACCATCCTTGGTAAATGAAGAATGTATATGCAACATTTCAAGTTAATCAGTCCAGTAGTTCAGACATGATGATGCGTCATTCGTGAATTTCCTATTCCGTACTTGTATAAGCCAATTCTTTCCTTTATTATATTAGAGATGTTCAGACGTTGTAATCTACTAGGACAATGAGTTGATGAAAATTGTAAACAATTTTGTTGTATTGTAAAGTGTAAGGTTGAATCATGTTAACGTGCGTACAGACTTATGTGCCACGAACACGTGCATTTCGCTTTTCATCAGCTGATTAAAATCTGTATTTGTAAAGAAACAGTGGGATACAGATAGAATAAGCATAGCATCAGCTGATGAAATGAGAAATGCGCGCGTTGGTGGAGTCTCTACATTATATTATTATGTGTGGAGATAATTTTTTCAATGTTTAATGGTAATTTGATGGACTTAACAATCCGGCAGAGGAGTGGATAAGAATGTTGAGAGTTATTCAGAAACAGGCGGCTCTCAGTCAACCGAAAACGAATTAGCTCTTTTTTAAATACTAAATTAGATTTTAGCGAGAGGTCAGTTATGCTCTTCCACCACTTATATTACTACCTCATCTTCTCCTTCTTCTTTTTCCTCCTCTCAATCTTCTTCTTCTTCTTCTTCTTCCTCCTCTTCTTTTTCCCTGTCTACTTCATTTTCCACTCCACATTTCTTTCTCAATTCACGTGCCGACAAAGTGGCGGTATTGGGAGAGCTGTTGTATTTTTTCATTGCGGAGGATGATTCCCACATGAGCCCAAGGCTCATCAGACTTATCTCTCCATCTCTTTTCAAGTGTATAATTAGAGAAGAGAGTGAGAAGGAAAGAAAGTGGTTGGAAGGTAGAATGGAAATCTGTGATGAAGCTGGAAGCTCCTTGATATGACGTTGGCAGGGGTTGGTGATAGGCTGTCAGGCTCTATTCATTAGAACGACCTACGTCAACAACTAATTTCCTTCTTTTCTTCTTTGTTCCTTACTTCTTCTTATTCTTCTTCATTCTCTCTTATTATTATTAATATTATCATTATTATTCCTCTCCTACGTATTTTTCCTCTTCTTCTTCTCCTTCTTCCTCTCAACCGTATTCTTCTTCTTCTTTTTCCCTTCTGTTTTGTCATTCATCTCTTCTCCAGCTCCTCCTTGTCCTCCTCCATTTTTTATCCTTCTTTTCCTTCCCCCTAATCCCTTCTCTCCTTCATTTTTTCTTCTCCATTCTCCTCTTTTTTCTTCCTCTCCATCTCCTAGTTGATGCTATTCTTCTTTATTGTTCTCTTTTGTCTTACTTCATAACTTATCAAATTATTATCTCCTTCCTTTCTGTATGATTATAATATTGCTGTTTCTTGTTGAATGAAAAAGACTAAGATATTGTCAAAAAACCACTGATTTATTGAAATTAGAAAGACCGGTTTCGGTTATTACACCATTGTCAATTGTGTAAGGTGTAATAACCATTGTCAATGGTGTAATAACCGAAACCGGTCTTTCTAATTTCAATAAATCAGTGGTTTTTCGACAATATCTTAGTCTTTTTCATTCAATATGAATAATTACCACAATATCAACTTCTCAACTACACAAAAAGCTGTTTCTTGTCTTCTCAGTTTCAATATTTTTTCTGGTTTTTTTGTCAAATCGTTAATATTGTACCCTTTGTTTCCTATCATTTATTCATTTATACATTGATAGATACAATATAATTCTGAACTATGAATGATTGAGAAAAGGAACAACAGGCTTGAAGCACAAAACTGTTCCTTTCCCAAATTTAGATAGAAATTGTCCAAAAATAGGTTATGTTTACATTTCAAATTTTATATTAGGCTCATTATATTCAGGTTCTTTTAATGATAATCAACACTCTGACCTGAGCCAATAATAAACTAGCAAGGTGTTTGAACTACTTGTTTCTCAAGATATTTGTCAAAAAGACGATAACATTTTTCGATAAGAACTATCACTGAAATTGTAAATGTACTTAAAAAAGTTTTAAGAAAAGGATTCGCAAGTAGAAAAGAAGTGCCATCTCGATATTGAAGCACAAGCACACAAATCGTATTAGATAAGACATTGAAACACGATAAACGTTATCAAGTAACCTTTTACTTTATCTCAACCCTACTATAATAAATTCCAACGCATTTCAACTGGAGCTATTTTCAAGAATAATTTTTATTTTGTTTCAATAATTCCAGTAGCCTTAAAAAGAAAGTGAGCCAATAATACATGTATCATGCTCAAATCATCCTATTTTTTCGGACATTTTATTATTTATCAAAATTTGGGAACAGAATAGTTTTGGGCTATGCCTGTTGTTCTATCCCGATCATATTCATTATGATTTGTAATTGTATGAACAAATAAATAAATAAATAAATAAATTCGACAGTTCTTCTGATATATTTGGAGAAATATTTATCAAAATATTTATTATAATTATGAAAATACTCTGAAAATTGAGATGGAGTAAGAAGACGTTACACTCGATATCTAAGCCATGTTGGGTCAGTGGTCTGCTATATTGAGATCCACTTCAAAATGTCAGGATTCTTCATCTATACTCATCAATGCTCCCCATTTAACAAATGCTGCCAGTTTATTCCCTCATTCGATGCTTCAATTTTCCTTCGTCATTATCAATAAACATGATGTGCTGCTTTAGTGAAATTCACTCCATTCTGTCAGCATTGTTTGAATGGAAACCATTGATGTTATCCATAAGGAATGCTGACAGTTTGAAGTGGATCTCAATATACAGTTCATTGTTGACGGATTCGCTTCGCCCATCATTCGTCAGTCGAGCGTGACCTTTCTCTCTAATATTCTCTCTCTGTCTCGCACACTATTTTCGTATTATATTCTGTCTCTGTCGTCTCTCTTTCGTCACACCATTCATCGCTTCTTTGAGAGCATCTTGGTCGGCCGCTTTATCATAGTTCTATTTTTGTGGCGGTTTTTTGAACGTCTTGAGGGGTTTTGAGATGGAAGAGAATTTGGGCAAATAACAAAGGGCGCGGGGTGTATTATAATCATACATTCTATAGAAATGTATTACATTCTATACTGTATTATAATCATACATTCTATAGAAATGTATTACATTTATACTGTATTATAATCATACATTCTATAGAAATGTATTACATTCTATACTGTATTATAATCATACATTCTATAGAAATGTAATTCTATACTGTATTATAATCATTCATTCTATAGAAATGTATTACATTCTATACTG
>NW_024090397.1:0-39448 GCF_014356525.2 Nilaparvata lugens
GTGTGTGTGTGTGTGTGTTGTGTGTGTGTGTGTGTGTGTGTGTTGTGTGTGTGTGTGTTGTGTGTGTGTGTGTGTGTGTGTTGTGTGTGTGTGTGTTGTGTGTGTGTGTGTGTGTGTTGTGTGTGTGTGTGGTGTGTGTGTGTGTGGTGTGTGTGTGTGTGTTGTGTGTGTGTGTGTTGTGTGTGTGTGTGTTGTGTGTGTGTGTGTTGTGTGTGTGTGTGTTGTGTGTGTGTGTGTGTTGTGTGTGTGTGTGTTGTGTGTGTGTGTGTGGTGTGTGTGTGTGTGTGTGTGTTGTGTGTGTGTGTGTGTTGTGTGTGTGTGTGTGTTGTGTGTGTGTGTGTTGTGTGTGTGTGTGTGTGGTGGTGTGTGTGTGTGGTGGTGTGTGTGTGTGTGTTGTGTGTGTGTGTGTGTTGTGTGTGTGTGTGTGGTGGTGTGTGTGTGTGTGTGGTGTGTGTGTGTGTGTGTGTTGTGTGTGGTGTGTGTGGTGTGTGTGGTGTGTGTGTGTGTGTTGTGTGTGTGTGTGTGGTGGTGTGTGTGTGTGTGTGTTGTGTGTGTGTGTGTGTGTGGTGGTGTGTGTGTGTGTGTTGTGTGTGTGTGTGTTGTGTGTGTGTGTGTGTGTTGTGTGTGTGTGTGTGTGTGTGGTGGTGTGTGTGTGTGGTGGTGTGTGTGTGTGTGGTGGTGTGTGTGTGTGGTGTGTGTGTGTGTGTGTGTGTGTGGTGTGTGTGTGTGTGTTGTGTGTGTGTGTGTGTTGTGTGTGTGTGTGTGTGGTGGTGTGTGTGTGTGTGTGTTGTGTGTGTGTGTGTTGTGTGTGTGTGTGGTGTGTGTGTGTGTGTGGTGGTGTGTGTGTGTGTGGTGGTGTGTGTGTGTGGTGGTGTGTGTGTGTGTGTTGTGTGTGTGTGTGTTGTGTGTGTGTGTGTGTGGTGGTGTGTGTGTGTGGTGGTGTGTGTGTGTGTGTTGTGTGTGTGTGTGTGGTGTGTGTGGTGTGTGTGTGTGTGTGGTGGTGTGTGTGTGTGGTGGTGTGTGTGTGTGTGTGGTGGTGTGTGTGTGTGGTGTGTGTGGTGTGTGTGTGTGGTGTGTGTGGTGTGTGTGGTGTGTGTGTGTGTGTGTGGTGGTGTGTGTGTGTGGTGGTTTGAGGACAAAGACACACTCATTTCTGACTTCACTCCTGGCTTCTGATTATGATGTTATTGTTATCACTGAGACGTGGTTGTGTAATGGAATCATGGACAGTTGTTCACCGACTCCTATATTATTTATCAGAGAGATAGGCCACAAGGTATGGGCGGTGGGGTCCTGATTGCTGTTAATCGTAGGGTTCGCTCTAATCTATGTCCCTGTTTAACTCTTGATCCGTACGAGAGTCTTGGTGTCAATATCAACTTTGAGGGTGTTAGCCATACAGTAATCGCTGTTTACATTCCTTGCTCTTCTAGCTTTCAGTACTTCGATACCTATTTGAGTCACCTGGAATCTTGTTATGCAGCTATTGGTGATAAGTTGATCTTTTTGGGGGATTTTAACTTACCTGAAATTACCAATGATAGGTATTGTTTGGAGCTGGGCTCTCCTTCTGCCAGAAGATTGGCCTCTTTCGTTAACTTTTATGAGCTGGCTCTCTGTAATACAGTTCTTAATTGTAATAATCGTATCTTGGACTTGGTCTTCTCCAGCATTGACATTAATGTCGAGCGTTGTGATTATTTCCTGGTTCCAGAGGATGCTCACCATCCATCGCTTGTCATTACAGTTCAGATGTTGTCCACATTTCCTAATTCCCGTTCGAATTGTATTGAACTGTATGACTTCAGGAGGGCGGACTATCTCATGCTTTATACTCAGTTGAGAGATTGTCATTGGGAACTTATGTATAATTCTTCTGGTGTGGATGAAGCTGTTGATATATTTTACAACTTCATCCATGAGTGCTTTGATAATTGTGTGCCAAAGAGGAGGGTCAGGCCGGGAGGCACTAAATATTCACCATGGTTTAATGCTGAAATAATAGGATTAATAAAAAGGAAGGATAGGTGTGCTAAAATGAAGAGTTTCTCTTTATACCACTTGGAACAATTTAAAAGCTTGAGAACTCGGGTCAAGCAGTTGATTGCTTGGCAATATAGTAACTATATATCCAGGGTGGAGTCGGGTATCAAAATTGATGTCAAGAGCTTTTGGGGTTTTGTCAACTCAAGGAGAGCTAATGGCTCTACTCATGAAGGTATGCATTTGGGTGACCAGGTTTTTGGTTTGCATGATTTGCTGGATGGCTTCACTCAATATTTTTCTTCAGTTTTTTCTGATGACACACACTTGGCTGATGTCGACGATGGCAACATCAATCCTGAAATTAATATACCTTCCCTTTCAATTGGTTCTATTGACCTGAGTACAATATTGGCAGCAATAGGTAATCTGAGACCTAGTTCTGGCTGTGGCCCTGACAATGTTCCTCCATTTATTGTAAAGGGTTGTGCTGAAATACTGGGTCCTCCCATGAAGTTCATCTTTGATCTGTCCTTGAGGTCTTCAGTGTTCCCCACCAGATGGAAAATTGGTAAGGTTATTCCCATATTTAAGTCTGGAAGAAGGAATGACATATCCAACTTCCGCCCAATAACTCAATTGTCACCTTTTGCTAAGGTATTTGAGAGAGTGCTTTATGATTGTGAGATTGTGTGACATATTAGTCCCTTTTTATCTAATAGTCAGCATGGTTTCCTGAGGGGTCGCTCAACCACAACTAACTTGCTTGAGTTCACAGCTGATGTTTCAGAGGCGCTTGATGTTGGGGGTAGAGTGGATGTAGTATACACTGACTTTTCCAAGGCTTTTGATAGAATCAGTCATAAGCGGCTTGTTTGCAAATTATCTAGTTTTGGTTTGGTGCCTCAGCTTGTTAGTTTCTTTTCTGACTACCTGAGTGATCGTCTTAATTATGTTTCAGTCTTGAATTTGAAATCTAGCACTTATGTCAGTTCCTCTGGTGTGCCTCAGGGTTGTAATTTGGGTCCTTTGTTGTTCTTAATGTTTATTAATGACCTACCTGGCTGCCTGTTGCAATCCAATTGTTTGATGTTTGCTGATGACTTGAAGATCTACAGGAGGATTGATTGCCATAATGACTCTGTTCTGCTGCAAAGTGACCTGGATTTTGTCTCGGGGTGGTGCATGGATAACGGCCTCGATCTCAATGTTGGCAAATGTAAATTTATGGTCTTCACTCGTAAGCTGAATTATCCTATCTTCAATTATAGAATTAACGGCTTTCAACTCTCTGGAGTCGATAGTTTCAAGGATCTGGGTGTATTGTTTGATTCTTCTCTGAGTTTTGCTCCCCATGTCCATTCTTTGGTTGGTAGGGCTAATAGGATGCTGGGTTTCATCATGAGATCTACGGCTGGGTTTAGAGATGTTGAAGGCTTGATGGTTCTCTTTCCTAGCCTTGTTCGGAGCTTGCTTGAATATTGCGCGGTGGTTTAGGATCCCCATCAGGTGGGTCTGATACATGAGATTGAAATTGTTGAGAATAAATTTTTGAGATTGTTATTTTGTAGAAAACAGAATTGTCCTTGTCCTTTGGGGTTTCCAACTGGTGTGTTGCGCAGCATGTTTGGCTTTGAGACTTTGGCATCCAGACGGAAGGTACTTTCTTGTTTATTCCTCTATGGTCTTGTGAACGGTTCCGTGAGCAGTCCTAATCTGTTGGCAAGGCTGAATTTTAAGGTTCCTGTCTTCAATAATCGTAATCGGCAAAAGTTCTCAATCTGTAGATGTAACACGGTTGGTCATTATTACTCACCAATGAATCGTATTCCTCGTATATTCCTCTGCTGTGATGGTCAGGTGGATCTCTTCTCCTTGTCTAAATGGAGCTTCAAGAGAAAAATGTCTCCATTATTCAATTGAAGAGTAATATAGACCTGTTGTTCTTAATTTACTCTGGTTCACAATGGCCTTTTCTTTGTTCTCTCCATGGTCACCCTTTTTCCACTAACTAACTTTTAATATTTTTTCCACTTCCCTTTTGATCCCTTTTTCTCTAGTTCTTTTATCACTTCTCTTAGAACCATATGTAATACGTAGGTTATATGTTGTTATTTTATGTGGTTATGATTGATCTTATTGAATAATCAAAATTCAAATTTTATCATTTACCTTTAACATTGTTCTTTTCTTTCTCAGAGTAGCTATTATACTATTTTTCTTTTCTGTTTTTCACATGTACCATTTTAAACATTCTCTTTTATTACTTTTCTAGTATTTATAAATATCTATTTTTTTGTAATAATTTTCAATAATGTATTCCTGTATTCATGAGTGCGTTTGGGCTGTTATGCCTGTTGCACTCCTAGATTTTTGTAAGAATAAATAAATAAATAAAATATGATTGATCATTTTAAATGAGAATGAACAGTTAATATTACATCAACAAACCTGTATCAGCTATTGTCTATCTCTTCTCTGTATAGGGGGGCTACTTGTAATAAAATAATTCAAAAGAGTAGCCTACTGAGATTTTTATTTTTCTTTCTATCAGCTACTGTCTGTATGAGGCATTGACAAGATAGAGGATCGGCAACGTTGTTCTCCTATCTTTCTTTACTGGCATTATAACGTTGATCTCACCATAGCAGGTAATCCGAGCTCTCCCCAGGGGTCTTTTTAAAGCACAAATAAATTGAATTAGGTATTATAGTTTCATATTGATATTGAAAGTATGAACAACTGTTATAATCTACAATAGAAAAACGATTGATTGAGCGTACGAATACTTTGTATCACAGAATAAAAATAAATCTTTTCTTATTTTTAAATTTATAATTTATTGATTAACAAACATGTTGAATTGAGTATGCTAAAAATGTAGAAATTCTTTAATGTTGTGAAAAATAATGTAATGAATGAAAATGCAAATAAATAATTTGAATTTGAACATGATACAGGCTTATAACCATCCTCTGTCAATCAAGAATTTACATGCAAATTTTCAAGTTAATCAATTAAGTAGTTCAGACGCAATGATGTGTCATTCGTGAATTTCCTATCCACATAGGAAGTACTGTAACACAATATTCCACTGCAAAAAAATATGAGTTCGATCAGACTACTCGATCCTGCAATCTTTCAATTATGAGTCCCCCGTTCTAACCACTACACCACGGAATCAATTACAGAAAATTCTGATTGGTTGTGCTTTTATCGTTGGGTAAACTTAAATCACAAATTGAGTAAACTTGTTTTTATCATTAAAATAATCAGAATTAATAATTGTTAAAAAGCATTGAAAATAGACATATAACCATCCTCGATAAATTGAGAATGTATATGCAAAATTTCAAATTCAGTAGTTCAGACGATGCAGGCCCGGCCCCAGGGGTGGGCGGACCGGGCGGCCGCACAGGGCGGCGGATCTTTGGGGGCGGCAAATTTTAAGGAACAGAAAATTTTTAAATGCAAATAAATAATAAATTCAATGTGAATAGTGAAATTTTATAAAAAGCTTTTCCAAACTCAAGCTAATGAAGACATATATCTAAGATCAACAATGTCCCAGGAACGTCTGAGTGGTCTAGCAAACATAAAATAGCTCAGTCCCTAGATCTTGAAGAACTGGAGAAGGAATTTTCTATGCAAAGGTCAGACAAGTTCTACTTAATTGAACAAGTATGTTGAACAAACTCGTGTTGTAGCAATTGTAGTTTTGATTACTTAGCAATGTTCAATAAAGGCCTTTATTTATTATTTATTTATTTTATTTATTTTTACTCAATCCGATTTTCAAAAAAGGTGATCGTGAATTACCTGAAAACTACAGGCCAATAGCAATTGTTACAATAATTAGCAAGATAATAGAGACTTGTATTTGCCATCAATTGTATGACTATTTCACAATCAACAAACTGTTAAATGTCAACCAATTTGGGTTCAGGCCTAACTGTTCAACCACAATGGCGGTTGAAAAAATAGTAGATTACATCCTTGATGGTTTTGAGAAGAGGATGGTGTAGGAGGTAAAATGTTGGACCTGAGTAAAGCGTTTGATGTTGTTTCACATGACATTCTTTGCAGGAAGCTTGAACACTATGGAATCAGAAATAGTGAACTAGAATTAATAGAAAGTTACCTTAGAGATAGATACCAAATTGTTAAGCTCAATAATAATTGTGAATCCAAACCAAAGAAAGTATTGGCTGGAGTACCTCAGGTTCGGTCCTTGGACCCTTTTTATTCTTAGTTTTTATAATGATTTTAATGTAAATGTACCCAGCTTTTCTGTGCTTTATGCTGATGACACTACCATTTTGGATTCGAATGTAAATGTAGATAGTGTGTTAGGCAGCCTTGTTTTGTCAATGGACCGTAGTAAAGAGTGGTACGGAGCAAATTGCCTGACACTTAATGAGGGTAAAACAGAGAATATAATTTTCACTCTTCGTAATAATTTAAATATTGAACACCAGCCGTACCTAAAGCCAGTGAAATTATTAGGAATCATGCTGGACAGTAAGCTGACCTGGACTAGTCATGTAGAATATTTATGTAAAAAGTAGGCCAGAGTCATGTTTCTTTTAAGGAAATTGAAATGTAACGTTAGTAAGGAAGTCTTGATTCTTACCTATTATGGTATTTTTCACTCTCAACTTAATTATGGACTTCGACTGTGGGGTAATAGTAATGAGATGAAAAAAGTATTCGTATGGCAGAAAAAAGCTATTCGTTGCATAGTTGGCCTGAAGAGTGATGAAACTTGTAAAAATAGCTTTATTGAACTGAATATTAGGTCTATGACTCTTCCATCTACGTACATTTACTGTAACCTAATTTATGTTGAAAAAAATATAAATGATTTCAAACAACACTATCATCAGCATGCACATCTAACTAGACACAGGGATAACATAGTTACGCCATATATTAGACTAAGCAAATCATTAAAAAGCCATAGGTATCAGCAATATTTATTGTTTAACAAATTGCCGCGCACAATCAGGATCCTGCCAACAAAAATTTATCCCAGCAATATCCTATTGGCTGAAGCAAAGTGCTTTTTCTCTACTGAAGAGTATCTTAATCTTACTGACATAAATAACTGGACTGGTAATTGATTTGTAATCTTAATTTTTGTAATATGTTTGACTGGGTCGCGTGTTCGCCGCCCTCACAAAGTGACAAAGCCTATTGTATAATATTATGTACTTATTGGTCAATAAAGATTCTTATTCTTATTCTTATGTATCAAGTTGAGCTGATACTGTATCATATTGTGTTGATATTGTATCATGTGTGGTAATACCAGAGCGAAAAGATAGCATAAGAAGATATCTCATGGTTTGTAGAATTCATTCAAAGTTTGGATGTATTGTATCAAATTATGGTGTTGTGTATCAAGTTGAGATGATACTGTATCATATTGTGTTGATATTGTATCATGTGTTTGGAATTTTCTATTAATTGTGATTGATTTAATTTAATTTCGAAGTATTTTTTAATTTAAAAATGATTTTTGTGTGTTTTGAATTGTAAATTGAGTGTGTAATTGATGAATGTCAAGTGACACATAACCTAGCTACATTTGGACTGTTGTATAAATTAGAATTGGAACCGTTTTGGGCTTATAAGCCTGTGGTACTTTTCTGTAAGTGTGTAATTCTGAATGAGTAAATAAATAAATAAACGTGTGGTAATACCATAGCGAAAAGATAGTATGAGAAGATATCCCATGGTTTGTATAATTCATTCGAAGTTTGGATGTATTGTATCAAATTATGGTGTTGTGTATCAAGTTGTGCTGATACTGTATCATACTGGGTTGATATTGTATCATGTATGGTAATACCAGAGCGAAAATAATATAGCATAAGAAGATATCCCATGGTTTGTGGAATTCATTCAAAGTTTGGATGTATTGTATCAAATTATGGTGTTGTGTATCAAGTTGAGATGATACTGTATCATATTGTCTTGATATTGTATCATGTGTGGTAATACCAGAGCGAAAAGATAGCATAAGAAGATATCTCATGGTTTGTAGAATTCATTCAAAGTTTGGATGTATTGTATCAAATTATGGTGTTGTGTATCAAGTTGAGATGATACTGTATCATATTGTCTTGATATTGTATCATGTGTGGTAATACCAGAGCGAAAAGATAGCATAAGAAGATATCTCATGGTTTGTAGAATTCATTCAAAGTTTGGATGTATTGTATCAAATTATGGTGTTGTGTATCAAGTTGAGATGATACTGTATCATATTGTGTTGATATTGTATCATGTGTGGTAATACCAGAGCGAAAAGATAGCATAAGAAGATATCTCATGGTTTGTAGAATTCATTCAAAGTTTGGATGTATTGTATCAATTATGGTGTTGTGTATCAAGTTGAGATGATACTGTATCATAATTGTGTTGATATTGTATCATGTGTGGTAATACCAGAGCGAGAAGATAGCATAAGAAGATATCTCATGGTTTGTAGAATTCATTCAAAGTTTGGATGTATTGTATCAAATTATGGTGTTGTGTATCAAGTTGAGATGATACTGTATCATATTGTGTTGAAAAAAGTATACTATACTAAAGTAAAGTGTATTATACAATATCAACCCAGTATAATACAGTATCATCTCAACTTGATACACAACACCATAATTTGATACAATACATCTAAACTTTGAATAAATTCTACAAACTATGGGATTGTATTGATACGGCATCATGTGTGGTGATGAAAAATGATAGCATTTAGCCTAACATGGGCCTAATATCGCGGCGTTTTTAGCGTCGCATTAACAGGGCAATGGTTCTTTCAAAGTACACGCGCCAATAACGCTGTGTATAACTTGGTTCAGCGTTGCCAACTCCACGGCATTAGCGCTTGTATAACATTGGCCTAAGAAGATATCCCATGGTATAGGGCGTTTTTGTTGCAACTTAAGCCGATAGTACTAGTGGTTCGTGAAGCTATGTGACGCTGGTAGTCTCTCATACTGTGCCGTTCTTACACTCTCACCCCAATAAAACAGTAGACAGTAGTCGACTTGAGTTAACAAGACAACGGGAATATACAGTGTCACATAACAAAACAGTAATAATAAATAATAACAATATCAGCAGCATTGTGAGCAAATTTTCCAGCCCGGGGATTTCTGGCTCACTAGCTTGTAGATTTTTTTGAATTATGACAAATATACTTGACCCATCAACACATGACATTTGAATGCTTCAGTTGCATTGTACCAACATTAGTAGACAGAATGACAAAATGCTTGTATTTTTCAAATGTTTTCATAATTATTGTAAATCAGAAACATAAAGCTTGCATGTCAGAAAATGTTTGTATTATATAATTTGACTATACGTCACCTTATGATTTCAAGAACGCGATATTTTCCTACTCTGTACTACAGCCTACGTCACGGCTCAGTTCCCCCACTCCAATTGCATGCCAACTCAAATACAATAAATGAGTGACCAACCTTCTGTCTACTAACTTTGGAATTTTACTACTTATTTTCCAAACTTATCAATATTACATATCAATATTTTCTAAACAAGTATTATTGATAGAAATATATTCTATCATCAATCATCATCATCAATATCCTATACTATTAAACGAGCAACTTCTGTTTATATGTTTGGATGTTTAGATGTTTATATGTCTGAATTTCACGGATCTCGAAAACGGCTCTAACGATTCTCACGAAATTCAGAACATAGTAGGTTTATAATATAAAGATTCGATTGCACTAAGTCTACTCCCTGGGAAAACTCGCTGAAGGGCATTAAAAAGATAATTATTATTCATCCTTGGAAAAACACCTGATGATAATTATTTCTTCATCTGTTGGTGATGGAAGTGAGTGAGTGAGTGAAAATCATGTGTGGTGGACTGTGTCAAAATTATGACTCAGCTGTTGAACTTTTGTAATCATTCAATCAGTTACTTAGTGCCGGTTGCAAAAAAGCCGGGCTATTTTCAATCCTGATTAATTCCAGTAGATTCATCTTTTTGAAATGGTCTTCTCTGATTTGGTTCACGTGAAGTTAATCAGGATTAAAATCTAACCGGCTTTTGTTCAACTGGGCCTTTGTGAGGGAAATTTTTGCCTTCCCTTTGGGTATTAATCTCAATTTACTGTGATTAGATAGAATATTTCTGTATGAATGTTATTATAATTTCTTCTTTCGTAATAAATTTCATGCTGTTGTACTCCAGAGCGGAGCTCGGAGCTCGGTCCCCGATATTATTTTCTTGTCAATGTTCTCTAAAAATATTTTTTCTAAAACCTTTGATATTAGCGGTGTATTAGTAAAATTAATGAATTGAGTTTGATTGTATTGTTTAATTTCCAGGCACCATTCTGCAGGCAGTTGAAATTTCGATTTGGGTGAATCTGAACACCGCTTGTCGGCCCCAAGTTTCATTTTTCTCAGAGTATATTCCTTCAACACGTCTATTCCAGTTTCTACCAGAAATGGTCACTTATATTCTTAAAGAATACTTCTATTCTTAAAGAATATGCCTCGTTCGCCGGTGAGTTTCGTTATTAATTTCTAATAAATTATTTATTTAAAATACATCCTGTATGCATTGTTTAGTACCAACATGGAGAAAAGATAGCATAAGAAGATATCCCATGTTTTGTAGTCAAAACTTCAAAGTTTGAAAGTGTTGTATCAAATTATGGTGTTGTGTATCAAGCTGAGCTGATACTGTACCTATCATATTGTGTTGATACTGTATAATGCGTGGTGATCAGAGAGAAAAGATAGCATAAGGAGATATCCCGTGGTATAGGATGTTTATGTTACTAATTTCAATGTTAACTCAAGCCGATAGTCGTAGTAGTTGTTTTTGGTGAAGCTATGTGACGCTGGTAGTCTCTCATATTGTGCAGTTCTTACACTCTCACCAAAAACAACAGTAATAATAGACGATAAACGGCTTCAGTTGACAAAAAACAAGTAATCGGCTTGAGTTAACAAAAAATCGGCTTCAAATTTGGAACATGAACGACCCATATACCATGGGATATATCTTCTTATGCTATTTTTTCTCTATGGCTTTATGTAATTGAGTTGTGTTTCGATATGTGAATTGAACTGTGTTGATTTTTATCTATAATGATTAAAAGTATACTAGCCGTCAGGCTCGCTTCGCTCGCCATATCCGTCTAGCCAGGGGGCTAGTCCCCCTGGACCCCCGACTAGATCGTCCAAAAATGAGATCAGCGGGCTCGCTTCGCTCGCCTGCATTTTTCATTTGAGCATGCTTCATTCCTTCAGAAAGTCAAAGTACTGAGAAAACGCAGAAAAGCTGAGAAAAACGCTGATTTTGGGCGTATCTCTGATGAAATATCAAAGTCACCTCATCACAAAATTTTTAGACCCGGTACTTTGTACCGAATTTGAACATTTTCTGTCTATTACTTGATGAAAGAACTGAGAAAACGCAAAAAAAACTCTAATTTTGGGCGTATCTTTGGAATTATTTCAAATTCCTTCTAACACAACATTATTATACCCCAGCTAAGCTTCTGTAGTAAATTTGAACATTTTCTGTTCATTTGTTCTCGATAGAGCTGAGAAAGCGCAAAATAACAAAATATCGCTTGAAAACGCAGATTTTGGGCGTTATTTCAAATTCCTTATAACACAACATTATTATATCCTAGCTTAGCTTCTGTACTAAATTTGAGCAATTTCTGTTCATTTCTGTTCTAGATAAATCTGAGAAAAAGCAAAAACAAGCTGGAAAAACGCTAATTTTGGGCGTATCCTTGACGTTATTGCAAATTCCCTCTAACACAACATTATTACACTCTAGCTGAGCTTCTGTACTAAATTTGAACATTTTCTGTTCATTTGTTCTCGATAAAGCTGAGAAAACGCTAAAAAACGCTAGGAAAACGCAGATTTTGGGCGTATCTTTGGAAATTTTTCCAAATCCGTTCTTAGTGCGCCTCTAAAGGGCCAACTAAACATACCTACCAAATTTGAACGTTTTTGGTCTGGTAGATTTTTAGTTCTGCGAGTGAGTGAGTGAGTGAGTGAGTGAGTGAGTGAGTCAGTCAGTCAGTGCCATTTCGCTTTTATTATTGAACTCTCTTTCGCTTTTTCGCTTTTATTATATAGATTATTGAACTCTCATTATCCTATTATCCTTCAATTATAGTAAAATAAAATTGTATCAAAAATTGTTACAGGTGCCGAGGGCTCCAGGAATAGAACAGTGCATCGGGTTTTCAGAAATACTGTGATGCCCACTACAAACCTAACGGTAAATTTTTCATTATACTTTTTACGTTCTACAAAAATCGGCTCTTCAATTATTTTTTATTTTTGTGTAATCTCATTAGCGGCAGATAGTGATGTGTTAACTAACTTCATCTTAGCCCATATATGGACCTAAGATGACAATCAATATCAAACGGTCATTGTTAAGTGAAAAATGCAATCTTAAATAATTCTAGATGCTTTACAATCAATTTCGCAGACTATAATATTTTAATTTTGAATTTCTTTTCTTTTCCTTGAAGTAGGTTAACTACCTACTTATTTCAGGTAGTCTATTTTTTTGTAATTTCTATTTACAATGGTTTTTTATTGTTATTTTACTCATTTCTTTCGTATTAATTTAGAGTAAACCTGAGTAAAGCTGCGTTTACACCAAAGGTATTAACGAAATGTTTATTTTTCCGTCCTTAGAGATTCTATTAGATTGAACGGAACCTGACAAACACGTATTCACATCATGTGTATGATAAGTTATGTTCAATCTAATAGAATCTCTAAGGACGGAAAAATAAACATTTTGTTATTAACTTTGGTGTAAACACAGCTTAATGCTGTTTGGTACACATTTTTTTAAATTGGATAATCTTTTTCAATATAATTGTTAAGATCATAAGAGTGGGAAAAAGTGGCAACTGAAATTTTTAAGTGATCTAATAAGCGAGTTATGGGTTGTTGAAAGTGCTAACTCCGTTTTCTTTCCAGATCATAAACGGTTTCGACTATATTAACAGAACTTCTCTTAAAAATTCAAAAAATGTATCTTTCCAAACTGAAAAATTTTATTTCCCATATTGTTCATAAATAAAAAAGTAACATTTTTTGTAAATTCGATAACTTGCTTTTTTTGGCATGAATCGCAAAAAACGCATATTAGAACAAAGCCAATGGTATACTGAATGTATTAAAAAAAACTCCAATGAAAATTCGAAACCGTTTATGATCTGGAAAGAAAACGGAGTTAGCACTTTCAACAACCCATAACTCGCTTATTAGATCACTTAAACTATTGTTTGAGAAAAGAATATTATGATCACCCCGACACATATTATTATAGTGGGGTATCATAATTAGAACTAAGTTTAGTATTAGCAATCTTGTATGTTTAATATAACAACTGTGTATATGTTTTGTCAATAAACTCCTCTGGTTGCAATTCATTGGCAATCAGAGAAATTATTATTATTATTATTATTATTATTATTATTATTATTTTTATATGTTGTATTTTTTTCTATTGATGTACAGTAATAAATAAATAGAAGGTGGACTGTTTCATATAAACACCATTTGTTTGAAGATTTTCGTAATTGCAGGCGAACGATATAGCAAGTTGTGTGGAATCGGCAGTGAACGGTCTGAGTCAAATGGAGCACAACACTGTTGCTCTTCAAGTTGTCACCGATTTGTACTGCTGCTTGTCGTCTATTACCAAACTGGCCATCGAAACCCCTGCCGGGAACCGCGCTCCTCATGTTGACATCGTGAGTAAATTCTAATTCTACTTCTTTACTGTTTTAAGGGAAGACATTTTTTTCCTTTTGCAATTGAAATGATATACTGAGTGCGGGATCATAATCTCCTTTTTTACTTTCCTTGCCCTATTACCATAGGTAAGGAAAGTATTGCTTTCCAAAAGAATTAAGGTACCCCAATTTCTAAATTTCTATACGTTTCAAGGTCCCCTGAGTCCAAAAAAGTGGTTTTTGGGTATTGGTATGTATATGTGTGTGTGTGTGTGTGTGTGTGTGTATAAGTGTATGTGCGTCTGTGTAGGCCTACATGATATCTCATCTCCCAATTAACGGAATGACTTGAAATTTGGAACTTGAGGTCCTTATACTATAAGGATCCGACATGAACAATTTCGATCAAATGCAATCATTAAGGTGCGTACAGACTTTCGCTCTGCTCCGCAATCGAACGTCACTCAAGCAGATCGATTGATGTTCGACCGGGGAGCAAGAGTGGAACGCGAGAAGAGCTAACATCTCCCGTAACGTTCATGATCGGAGCGATTGCGGAGCGAAGGCGGAGCGTGCGCGGAGCTTGTTGGAGGCGCGTATATCTGTACGCACCTTAAGGTTTTCATGGTCTAAGGGTGTAACTGAAGACTGTTGAGCCAGAAGATTTCTCATTAATTTCTGGTTTCCATCAATTTGTCAGCTTATTTCAAGTATAAAACAGTAAAAAAATCTGGTGTGGTACACTCACACAACTTTCCTTGCTCATTGAACTGTAATCCTCATTCTTAAACGAGAATAATTTAGGGGAATAACATAATGACAATGGGCGGCAACATATTTGAAACTACAATCAGACTACTGTATAAGTTCAAATATAATTAATTGTTTTCAGAGTACTTTTTCCTTTGTGTAAATTGTGAAATTCGATGATTTTTTAAAAGTCGTCAAAACAGCTGTTCTACAGATGAAATATCTCAACTATGTGTTCTTTTCATAAACTGCTCTACCTACCTACCTCATGCACGAAAAGGACAAAAGACTCATGTCAGTTTACAAAGTCCATTTCTCAAGGATGGGGTGGACCCCATTAGTTTCCCAGGAAATAGACTCGTACCAGCTGATAGAGCTGATAAATAACTATACAGGGTATGAATTTGAAATAAATCGGTCAAGTCATTTTTGAGAAAATCTTGAAAAACATGGTTTTTTAGTAATTATCCGCCATTTTTCTCAAGAATATTAATTATAGAGCCCCTGCAATTTTCCCAGAAATGAGACTCATGTCAGTTAATAGGGCTTATAAATAGCTACCCATGGTATAAATTTGAAGAAAATCGTTAGAGCCGTTTTCGAGAAAACTGTGAAAAACATGGGTTTTTAGTAATTATCCGCCATTTTTCTCAAGAATATTAATTATAGAGCCCCTGCAATTTTCCCAGAAATGAGACTCATGTCAGTTGATAGGGCTTATAAATAGCTACCCATGGTATAAATTTGAAGAAAATCGTTAGAGCTGTTTTCGAGAAAACTGTGAAAAACATGGGTTTTTAGTAATTATCCGCCATTTTTCTCAAGAATATTAATTATAGAGCCCCTGCAATTTTCCCAGAAATGAGACTTTTATCAAGGTTTGGAGTGTCTCCAACAGCCGGAATCGGCAATGGCTTTCTTTTGTGAAAGTATGAATCAGAATACATAATAAATGTTCAAATGTATTGATAACGTTGACACTGTAGTCTATTTTTGTGAGGAATTTTTCGTTTTTCCAACTACATACTAACCGAGTGTTGAAAATGGACCCTGTCCGAAAGCACTCCACACACATGAGTAGTTGAAAGAACGTACAAATTCCTCACAAAAATAGACGAATGTCAAAAATTATTAAGATATTTGGAAATTTAAATGCTCTATTCGCAATTCGTTATGGAAGATCAAACTGAGGATTTTCATAATAAATTTTTTACGAATGTATCTTGTTCCTCATTTACCGCAAAAATTTGAAATTTTACTCTGGAAAACCGGGAATTACTCATGATTTTTTTATTTTAAAATGGGTGGCCACCCTGTTTATATTTAAGATTTCTCCAATTATTTATTTATATTTTCTCGCAGTGGGTGAGTTAGGAATAGAGTTATAGTGTTCACAGACATACACACATACACACACACAGACTAACACCCAAAAATCATGTTTTTGGACTCAGGGGACCTTGAAATGTATAGAAAACTTGAAATTGGGGCATCTTAATTTTTTTAGAAAGCAATACTTTCCTTACCTATGGTAGTAGGGCAAGGAAAGTAAAAAATTAGCGCTCACTTATTGTTTGTTATTTTTAAAATTAGCGCTCGCTTATTGTTTGTTATTTTTTTCTTTTAAAATGATCATATTTTTAGTCATGTTAAGAATTGAGTATTTTGATGGCTGCATTCTCTCCGGAATGAGACTTTTATCAAGGTTTGGAGTGTCTCCAACAGCCGGAATCGGCTATGGCTTTCTTTTGTGAAAGTATGAATCAGAATACATAATAAATGTTCAAATGTATTGATAACGTTGACACTGTAGTCTATTTTTGTGAGGAATTTTTCGTTTTTCCAACTACATACTAACCGAGTGTTGAAAATGGACCCTGTCCGAGAGCACTCCACACACGTGAGTAGTTGAAAGAACGTACAAATTCCTCACAAAAATAGACGAATGTCAAAAATTATTAAGATATTTGGAAATTTAAATGCTCTATTCGCAATTCGTTATGGAAGATCAAACTGAGGATTTTCATAATAATTTTTTTACAAATGTATCTTGTTCCTAATTTACCGCAAAAATTTGAAATTTTACTCTGGAAAACCGGGAGTTACTCATGATTTTTTTATTTTAAAATGGGTGGCCACCCTGTTTATATTTAAGATTTCTCCAATTATTTATTTATATTTTCTCGCAGTGGGTGAGTTGGATGGATAGAGTGAGCTGGGAGTCACTGTCACTGTTCAATCGGTGTTTGTCTGATATCCTGCACAAAGTCAGTCTCAACAAAGTTCCTGGCAAACATTTGGATTTGACTGTTGGCTTGGCAATATTTATAAATTCTATCTTTGAAACACTAGTTGTATTTTCTCTTCCAATAATTCCGGTCGGATTAATTCAATTTCAATAATAATAATAATAGTTGGCCTCAACATCTCCCCTTGGAGCTAACCCGTTCCACCACATGGCACCTTGAATCTTCCTTCAAATACTAAGAGATATTTTCTATTCATAATAAATTCCATAAACCAATGTTGTAGCCAATAAGGTAGTGTTCTCGAAACTATAGACTGCATATTAGTCTCTTCCACTGTCCCAAACAAATTTGCTCTGTGACAAAGTGACTATACTCTGTCCAGACTGCCATGAGCGCTGAAAGATTAAGCCGACCCTTGCTCCCCCACGCGCAGGCACACACGCCCGGCCCACCTGCGCCATTGATATTCTATGTATACTACGTAGTATACAGGTAGGCAGACCGTCCCTTTACTCACACACACAAAAGGAGACTGCGTTTGTGTGTGTGTGAGTAGTAGGAGGGTCGGCCTAATCATTCAGAGCTCATGCCAATTTGGACAGAGAATAGTATAGTCCGGGTCTTGTAGCTTTGTCTATCGGCGGAGTCCCACTACACTACAATACTACCCGTTTGAAAGTTTAAAAACATCGAACATTTTTGAAAATGTATCTTTCCATAAGCAACAAATGCACTTTTGTATCTTCTCAAAAGCAACGTGCTGCACCCGGAAAGATACACATGGAGCTTTAATGTATGTATCTTTCCATAAGCAACAGATGCTCTTTTGTATTGTCTCAAAAGCTACGTTTTGCATCCGAGAAGATACACAAGGATATTCAATGTATCTTTCAATAAGCAACAGATGCTCTTTTGTATCTTCTCAAAAGCAATGAGCTGCTTCCGAAAAGATACACAAGGAGCTTTAATGTATCTTTCCATAAGCAACAGATGCTCTTTTTTATCATCTCAAAAGCAACGTTTTGCATCCGAGAAGATACACAAAGAGTTCTAATGTATCTTTCCATAAGCAACAGATGCTCTTTTGTATCTTCTCAAAAGCAACGTGCTGCATCCGAAAAGATACACAAGGAGATTCAATGTATCTTTCCATAAGCAACAGATACTCTTTTGTATCTTCTCAAAAGCAACGAGCGGTATCCGAAAAGATGCACATGGAGCTTTAATGTATCTTTCCATAAGCAACAGATGCTCTTTTGTATCATCTCAAAAGCAACGTTTTGCATCCGAGAAGATGCACAAAGAGATCTGTAGTGAGGTCCATTTTATAATGGCAGTGGATAAAGATAGGAGAATAGCGATGCCGATTCTCTGCATTAATTATATATCTACACTGTCAAAAACATAATTAGCATCGTTGTGAACCTAGGAAAGGATAGAACTACCGGCTTTGTCGAATGATAGACAAGGATAGCAAAACCAAAGTTGAAGAAATACTGTCATTATAACGTGGACCTCACTATAATGTATCTTTCCATAAGCAACGTACTGCATCCGAAAAGATACACAAGGAGATTCAATGTATCTTTCCATAAGCAACAGATACTCTTTTGTATCTTCTCAAAAGCAACGAGCGGTATCCGAAAAGATGCACATGGAGCTTTAATGTATCTTTCCATAAGCAACAGATGCTCTTTTGTATCTTCTCAAAAGCAACGTTTTGCATCCGAGAAGATGCACAAAGAGATCTGTAGTGAGGTCCATTTTATAATGGCAGTGGATAAAGATAGGAGAATAGCGATGCCGATTCTCTGCATTAATTATATATCTACACTGTCAAAAACATAATTAGCATCGTTGTGAACCTAGGAAAGGATAGAACTACCGGCTTTGTCGAATGATAGACAAGGATAGCAAAACCAAAGTTGAAGAAATACTGTCATTATAACGTGGACCTCACTATAATGTATCTTTCCATAAGCAACAGATGATCTTCTGTATCTTCACAAGAGCAACGTAGTGCATCCGAAAAGATACACATGGAGATTTAACTCGAAAGTTCGTCTGTCTGTTTTTGTGAATTATGTAGTTATTTTGTGAGTCTTACCCTCTAAGTGTGTGATTTTTAAATATTTGGGAAGTGATTCTACGAGTGCATTAATAGTTTTGCCTGAAGAGAGACGTAACTCAAGTCTAATTGCTGATAATTACTTCCTAACCTACAAGAAATAGATGGAATTAAGTAGAGAATGCATTTATTCAAATGCTAATTAATATATAATTATTCGTTAAATAATACTACAAGAAATAGACAAAGAAGCCGGTAATTGTGAATTAGTTAGAGCGGATTGAACTTTGACCTCCCTGAAACAAACTTGAGGGATGAAATTGTACCACCTGTAAATAAGAATCTTGTTTGACGTCGGTACCAAGTGCTGTAACACGTTGTAGTGAGGCTGCTCAAAGGAATATTCATTTGCCTGAACCCAAAGCTGGGTGTGCAACAATATCTAATACCGTGTTGCTTGTTCAATGATCGTTGCGTCCTATCTATTGAAAATGAAATTTTGAATGAGATGAAAAATATAATAATTTGCGTACATCGGACATTGTTGGTTTCTCTGCACTGTCAATATCAATATTTTGTTACATTGAACCAGAGAAATCTCCTATAATTATTAATTATAAATTATTATTAATTTATAATAATATTTATTATAATTATTAATTAATCTCCTGCTATTATTAATTCTGTGATTGAACCAATAAAAACTTATTCGATCTCAAGTGTCTGTGTGGATGAACGATATACCGATTGAGATACCCAGTTGGATCTAATGATACGGAACTAATTTCTTGCTTGATGAGTAATCCTTGCTGCAGAACGAAGAGAGTCAACCCTGCTGCGTGATTCCTTGCATGGTGCACATTTAGACTCCTTATCAGACTTTCACTGAGATATATCATCTTCAACATTCTAGAGTGATAAGATTCTATTTGTTTCTCTAGCCGATTAATCAAAAAATCACAGTCAATCAAATACAGTTGATAAAATCATCGAGAAAAGATTAGCAATCATAGAGAACCACTGTGAGAGACAGTCTTCAGAGAAGATTGCCTTAAAATGAAGGCTTCTCTGATTGGTTCTCGTGGAATTGAATCGCGGTTAAAACAGTTTTAACAGGATTTTGTGCAACCGGGCCTCAGTACCGTTCAGGCCTATTTTTTATGTGAAAAACATGGTTAAACGCATGTCAGGTGCCATACAAGCAGAACTAAGCTCGTCTCACAGCAGAGCTTGCAAGAAAGAATAAACGCAGTAATGGAGTCGTTTGAAAGGCAGGAGAACAGGTATTTTCACTCGATTAAGAGTTTTATTCTTTTATTGATTCAACAATAGACAATTATTTTTTAAAATAATTTGGTGTGTGATCAACAGGCACAGCCCAAAACTGTTCCTTCCCCGGATTTTGATTCATTAAAATAGGTTATGTTTCCTCCACTTCATAAAATGTTGCCTAATTTTCTGACCAAACACTTGAAGCAAGAAATTTTGAATTTGAAATTTTTAGCGCATGGAAAGCACTTTACCAAAGAAAATAATATGGACTATTGTCAATGCCTTAATACCTACCATATATTAGCAGAGTACCATACGCATGTAAAAAAATATTAAAGTGTTCTGAAAATTTTGAAAAAAAAAATTTTTTTTCCTCCACCTACTGTCTAAAGTGCTTACTTTACTCCCTGGAACGTAATAAATACTAAAGAGTCACCTTTTCGCTCTCGGGATGAAAAAACAGGAAAACTCCCTAGAGCATAAAAGTAACTCCATTATAACATGGGAAGCATCTCTATTTTAAAAATGTACATTTGAATATCTACATAGAAAACGTTCAAAGACCTTAAAGATGCATAGACTCACATGCAGCGCTAGTGTCGTACTTGGAATTGAAATCGGCCATTGAGGGAGCCTATAAGATTATTACATACCAATGCCTTTGTAATCTATGATATTACAAATATATAGATATAATATATAGATATCGTGCTAAAATACCCCAATGGCGGACTTCAATTTCAAGTAAGAGCTATCATTGGGAAGGCATAGGCATTGTGAGTCTATATCTCTTTAAGGTCTTTGATTTGAAATAGGTTAGAAGGTCTAAGCTCAGATGAGGAAGCATATAGAGTAGTCATTAAACCAACTAAATTCAATACCTCAACCAGACATTTGATCAATATATGAAATTTATGATTGTATGCTAAAATTATTACAAACTTTATCACTGTACTAAAAAAAATGTAATTTTTTATTCCATGCTATTAAAAATACCAGCCAACGAATATTCCCATTAACTAATCAAATTTGAAACGGGAACTTCATCATAGCTGTAGTTGTGCCGGCCATTGTTGTTACAACTTTTGCCGACAGATAGCGCACAGCCACAGTATACATACAGTATGTAAACTCGGCTAGTACCCTGGCGCAAATAACCGCCATCTTGTTAGGAAGTTCCGCATTGTAATAGTATTGATGGGAGGTTCGGATCCCTTTACTGATCCGGATCAATTGATCTCGTTCACTGCCGCGAGCCAATCAGAAGACCAGGATTGGAAGTTCCTAAGGTCACGTGACGTGTCTAGTATTTGTGCCATGTAAAAAGCATTGGTTAGATAGGCGTTTGATTGACAGTTTCCATTCTGTGGCGGAGAACTGTGATTACAAGCCAGCTGTTTCTGTCTACTCTTTAGATTATGTTGTAACACATTGTTTGGTCACATACGTTTTTAAAAATTATTTTATTTGCAGTTTTTATAAAAATGTAGGTGAAGGAAAAATGTTGTGTATAACACGAGTGAAAAATGTTTTTTCTCCCTCAGGAAAATTGTTGCCCTCGGCTTTGCCTCGGGCTTCAAACTTTTCCCTCAGACAGAAAAAAAGTACTTTTCACTCTAGATATACAAATAACTATTAATACTACAGACAACCATTGGATCTGTGCTAACAGTTTCATAGTTTAACACTTAACTTACCTCTGTCGTTGAGTTTGGGAGAGGGGGGATATCATTGTCCAAATCAAATTTATTTAGGCTATTCATTGAAATTGAAAAATATATAAACAAACGAATAAAAACTAACATAATAGAATAAAGCAATAAAGTGATAAAAATAATACTTCAATAAGTTTTGTTCAATATATCAATACTGTAATTCGAAAACATCTACGGTATAACAAATAGAAACAGATGAGTGATGTCACAATTATTTTGTCAATATTTCGAACTATTATCTTTGATAAAAATACTAAAAAATATGTAAACAAATTAATCAAAAACAAATATAAAAGAATAAAACAATGATGTAATGAATATTTTCTTTGATAAAAATACTAAAAAATATGTAAACAAATTAATCAAAAACAAATATAAAAGAATAAAACAATGATGTAATGAATATTTTCTTTGATAAAAATACTAAAAAATATGTAAACAAATTAATCAAAAACAAATATAAAAGAATAAAACAATGATGTAATGAATATTTTCTTTGATAAAAATACTAAAAAAATGTAAACAAATTAATCAAAAACAATATAAAAGAATAAAACAATGATGTAATGAATATTAAGCTGCATTCACACCAAAGTTATTAACAAAATGTTTATTTTCTGTCTTCATAGATTCTATTAGATTAAATGGAGTTTGACAAACACATATGCACATCATGTGTGTGATAAGTTATGTTCAATCTAATAGAATCTATAAGGACGGAAAAATAAACATTTTGTTAATAACTTTTGTGTAAACACAGCTTAACACTTTAACAATAAGTTTGTCACTTCAACAATAAGACACAGTTATTTTGTCAATATTTTGAACACAGGTATTCTATTTATAGAAATAATAGCTTGTTGTATTAGGCTACATACAGAAATGCACTTTGAAAGTCACATAATGTTTCGTCTACATCAGAATAATTATCTAATATTAAAATTGATATTTAATTACAACTAATGTAGTAATATTTATCTGATAAACAGTCTTTTCTCAAATATAATATAATTATCTCTTTCCTGTATAGGGATACTTGTAATATAAATATAAAGAAAATAAAAATCTCAGTACCCTTTTTTTAAGATATTTTATCACAACATGTTTCGGTCACTTGAAAATGGCATGAATGACCGAAACATGTTGTGATAAAATATTTTAAAAAAAGGGTCTGAGATTTTTATTTTCTTTATATTTTCTCAAATAGTCTTTCCTGTGTATAATTTGTTCAGTCTTCAAAGAGATATCACAGTTATTTACTGCTGAATCACTGATATCTTCCAGTGGTAAAATCATGAAAGTAGTTTGGCCCTTCTGCAGAATCAATTTAATTTGCTAGCATCAATTTATTTCAAAACAAATAGAGTAGAAATGTTGTATGACAATATGAAAATAGAATTACTATTTAGTATAGAATCATTGATAATTATTTACAAGGTTGAAATTTTCTCACTTGAAGCCACCTTCAAGTAGGTACTCTAATAATCAAAATAGCCTATAATAAACTAACCTAGAATACATTTTTTTAATTTTAGCTTTTTATTCTTTACAAATATTATATAGGCCTATATTATATGTTTTGAATGTATCCTAAAACAAGAATACAATAAATAAACTATAATAATCTAATCTAGCCTACTTTTTTTATTAATTTTTGGGGATTTTATAATAATAGTAAACTAATACCTATAATAACTAAACTTAATTTTTTTGTTTTTTATAATTTCATTAATTTTTTGGGGTTTTCTTTAACTATTACATAATATATAACCTAGATATAAACTAACCTAATTTTTTGTGTTTTATAATTTTATTATTTTTTTGGGGTTTTCTATAACTATTATATAATATATAACCCAGATAAACTAACCTAATTTTTTTGTGTTTTATAATTTTATTATTTTTTTGGGGGTTTTCTGTAACTATACTTGTTAATATAATATAACCTAGATAAACTAACCTAATTTTTTTGTGTTTTATAATTTTATCAATTTTTTGTGTTTTATAATTTTATTAATGTTTTGGGGGTTTTCTGTAACACTATACTTGCTAACTATACTTAGGCCTATACTTGTTGTAACACTATACCTAGATAAACTAACCTAATTTTTTTGTGTTTTATAATTTTATGTATTTTCTGATAGTTTTATAATAATATATGAAAGTAATGCCTATAACGAATAACCCAAACCTACTCTATTTTTTTAAATTTTTACTTTTCTGGTTCTTATAATATAGGCCTATATAATATATATTTTTGAATGTATCCTTTAACAACAATATATTTCATAATAATACAAGAGTAATGCTTATAACTAAAATATATATTTTTTCAATTTTAACAGGAGATATGACAATGTGTGAAGCGTTGGCTGAAGGCTGATGAGGCTGGAGAACTAGAGGATGATAAAGAAGGGAATGCAGACACAGGGGAAAGAGGAAAGCTGAGGCTGGAGAGGCATTTCGAAGGAGACAAAGGCTGTAGTGCTAAAGATGCAAGTAAGTACTGGAGCGATGAGTTGGAGTACTCACACATTCGGGCACAGTCTTTATTATGAGTGATTCATTCAATCATTTCATAGATATTAAAATTTGGATTTTTATGAGAAACTGATTTTTTTTTAATTTTGAAGATACAGTGGAAAATTATTATTTCTAATTGATTTGGAAAATACGAATGTCAGAAATATGTCTAGGGTAAAGTGGGATTTGATTGTAACATGTAAAACGGGATGATTTAATTATGATGATGATTATAATAATTGAAAGATAAAAACATTTGTAGCTAAGAAACATTGAACTCTGATAATAATAGTTATCTTACAATAATAAGTGAAAATCTATGTTGTTTCTTTGAAACCTATAAAGTGTCTTAAGACAGTCCATGTTCTACTGTACAAAGATGGATGGAAAATATTTCATTGATTGATAATGCTTGATTGACAGTCGTGGAGAGCAGCACACCTTCTTCACTTCAATTATTTTCAAAATTATTACCCTGCCACATAAAATTACATTGCAATTCTGCTTATTTTCAACAAATTTCTATTAAAGCTCTCCTATTTTTCAAGTCTGTAGATCAACAAAACTTGTGTCTTGGCTCAATGTATCGATGGATCAATAAAACATTATTTTTTTATACAAAAGATGGTTCTGAATAAAAAATGCAGCATTGAGAATGTGAGATAAATAGAAACAGGAAGTGATTTAAGCCGATAATTGACCATGTTCCAATATTTATTCTATTATATTTCAATTATTGCAATTATTTGGTCGTTAATTTTAGTTTTATATTCATATTCATAGGTGGAAGAGGAGTCTTAAGAAACAGCTGATAAAAGAATGTTTTAATTTATGATTTTAAAATTCTAAAGAATTGTTATTTTTTATAACTTTATTTATTTATTTATATATAGGTATATTCCAATTATCATATATAGCTTAGATTTAATTATTGAGGACTTATATTGTGAAATTTATAAAATTAGGATTTTTTATTCTGTCAACCCAGCTTTTTTTGTACTTTTCGGATTGTGTTAAACTAGCTACACTCACATTGATTTTACGCATACGATTCTTTGCCGTCCTTGTGAATCCTATTAGATTGAACGGAACTTGATTAACATTATCTTTTAATCTTAATAGAATTCATAAGGACGGCATTCCCAAAAATTTGTACGTCCAAAAATCAATGTGCACAAGGACTTGAACGAATTGTTGAAGGGGATGTTCATTGGCTGGCATAGAAGACAAAAGATTTTTGAAAAATATGTATCTAAATTTCTTAAATGGAGCAAAGAGACAATAAATGTATTGAGCCTGTATAGAGTGGTGGATAAATTAATGTAAATTAATTACAGACCTGTACTATTTATTGAAGAGGAATAATTAGGAAATTACAGAAATAATGTACCTAGTTGAATTACGATCATTGAGCATCCTGGAAGGGAATACAAATCATTCTTTATGAAAAGGAAGAAGCAGGGAGCTAGCAGTCCTAGAGTTATCTGAATTTGTAAGTGAATTCTCAAGTTATTCATTGTATGTTGGTTGGAACAAACTGTTCATTGTCGACTTTGGTCAACAGCTAAGAGAATTGACCTTGTAAAAACCTCTGAACCACTCAGAAAACCACTACAAAACCCTCACAACAACCGCCACAGCTTGAGCCAACAACTCACCAATATATTCAGATTTTTGGCAACAGCTTACAATAGGTGATCCCTTGTGGAGGGGGGGGAGTAGTAATAAACAAACGGTGTCATTTCAATTATTAAAAAAAAATCTTGGATTGGGGGATTGGTATACTGTATTTGAGGTATTCAGGGGGGGGTATACATGTGGGGTATTCAGAGCGGGTGGTATTGTACTAAATTTGAGGTATTTAGAGGGTCTTTGGGCATGGTGTGGGGGGGGTGGACAAATTTATTCATTTTTCATTTTCAAATACTTACCTTCAAAAACAAATACAAATACCTTAACTGGCCCACACATGTGGCCTCTGCCTCAAGGCGGCCTCGGGCGCCTCAAGGCCGCCTTCAGGCCTCAGACTCACAACATGTGTGGAGCCGATACTTACGTCACATTCAACTATATCTCGTCACAATGATACATACCTCTACCACAACTCGTAGACAAAAACCCAATCACCCAAAAACCACAGAATTCAATTATCCATCTTCATAATCATCATGATAATACAGCAACGACCAAACTGTAGAAATTCCTCCCAGAGAATAACTTACAAGTCAAGAATGAATCAGTCTGTTCCAACCAACATACAGATTTTACTGTACCCTAAAAAATCCAGTTTTATCTGTGTAAAGCAATGGATTTATAGACAATGACTGTACCAGAAATTCATCTGAACCCTCCTCCATTCTTCAAAAAGAATTCCCTGCCTTGGCCATCAAAAGACTGATGTTTTGAAAAAAAAACAGACTTATCAGTCACTCAAATAAACTTAGCTGAAATAAGTAAACCTGCCCCAGGAATGCTCAATGGTAATTCAACTAGACATGATTTAAAGAAATAAATTTTGGTTGCCGAATCATCCTCCTTGGGTTGATTATATAAAAACTGTCAATGAAATATTCCTGATAATTAAACCCTATATTAAAGCAAACATTTATTTTTTTGGACGAATTGACATTAAATTATCTAAAATGAAAAATTTCAGTTCAACTCTATAATAAATAGAAATTGTGAGCTCTGAAACAATCTCGACCTTTAAAAAGATAAAACTATGAAAAACTATCTGAAAGAAACTATCTGAAATAACTATCAAACTGTGAAAAAAATAAAAATTCCCCAAATAGTCGAATAACCGAATATGAACAGTTTTATGATAAGATGGAAAAATAAATAAATATTGAGGGGAGAATTAGGGTTAAGTCGAGGTCAAGTCGTGGCCAGTCGGTCAGTGGTCAAGGTCGAAGGTCAAGATTGTACCAGAGCTTTCATTTTCTACTTGAAACAGTTTCGGAGTTTGAAGACTTGAAACTGCAATTTAGCTACAAATAAAATCCTGCTCTAGTTAATCAATTACATTGTAGGCCTAATGATGCCAAACTTCCAAGTTTCAATAATTCTAAATTAATTAATTATCCACCTACTCAATTCATTGTTACAAATTTTCCAGATAGGCTGGTTACTGAGACGAATGTAATCGAAATCCCCCAAGATCCAAAATATGGGAAGATTACGGACAGAGGAAAGTTTATGCCAATGAGGTATTGTAAATGTTGGGGTCTTCTTATCCTTTCTTTATTTATATTATTAAAATTAAGAATTATTTTGCAAAACAAAATAGGCCTAAGTATTAAAAATGTTGGGGATTTGTAATCCTTTCTTATTTATTTATTAATATTATTAAATCATCAATGGCATTGAGCTAAGACAAGTCTTAGCGTCAAGTCTTTACAAGTCTTCACGACTTCAGTAATATCTATAAATAGGGCTGAAATTCTATTACATTGAACCAATAAAAAATAATTTCATTATACCATGAATTGATAACAATGAAAAAACTATCATTTAAACTTTCATCAAGTGAGGTTTGCAGTCTCCCTGTCTGTCCATCAAGCATGATCAATCATTATAATAAAATTATAAATTGAATTTAGAAATTTAAATTAGTAAAGAATTATCATCATCATCATCATAATCACATAAATTAATGGATGAATTTAAAAGAGGATAAATTTATGAGGTTATATAGTGTACCTGTGTAATAAGCAGAAGTAATTTAATTTTGAGTATGGATTGAATAAACAATTAAAATGAAATGAATTGATGTTTGTCACTCACCCTACAGACACTGCCCTCCTCTGCTGAGTAACTCCTTACATTTTTCTTTAACCCCCGAGCCTTTGTCTCTTTTTATTTATTTAATGGAAGTTGTCCTGCAACTCCAGTGCTTCCTCGATCGCTGCGTTAACTTTCCCCTGCAGTCTGCGGGGAATTTGAAGCGCTTTCACTGATTCCTTAGATTTTCTATGCTGTAAACAAAAATCAAACCTTCATTGATCAATTTCATCACAATGAAAATCATTACCATCTATTGTATTGTATTCATTAAGATTTGCTCCATTCTCATTAAGATGGCTTCCACAATTCTGTCTGATAAGGCTGTGCAAAGGCTAAAAATAAACTTTTTACTCGTTATATTTTTCAAAGTTTTTTGATTTGTATATCATCCAGCTATCAAAATGAAAAAGTTTTCTCAGGAAAACATTTTTTTCTGATCATTACTTTTTGAGATATGAGCGCCTAAAGTTTGAATTTTTGGGACAGAACATTTCAAATTCGGTAAGAGATAAATCCATGAGATTTAGAGGATAGATTCTTCATGTTATTGTTGATCTAGTAAAACAAATATTTTCTGAAAATATCAATTTTTAAGATAGTTATTCAATTTACTAAAAATAACCAAAAATAACTCAATTAAAAGTTATTTTTGGTAAATTGAATAACTTTTCCAAAAATTGATATTTTCAGAAAATATTTGTTTTACTAGATCAACAATAACATGAAGAATCTATCCTCTAAATCTCATGGATTTATCTCTTACCGAATTTGAAATGTTCTGTCCCAAAAATTCAATCTTCAGTCGCTCATATCTCAAAAAGTAATGATAGGATAAAAATGTTTTCCTGAGAAAACTTTTCCATTTTGATAGCTTGATGATATACAAATCGAAAAACTTTGAAAAATATCACGATTAGAAAGTTTATTTTTAGCCTTTGCACAGCCTTAAACCCTTGCAACACGGGTGCGAATCGCATTGGCGACGGCAGCGATTCCAACCATTTTCCCTCTGCCGTCACCGTCATGTGGTTTGCAACAGTGTGCGCAATGTTTAATTGAAGTATGTATTGAAAGCATATATTTGTGATTTCTTGTTTGATTGAGTCAAGTCAAGAATGTGATACAAGTGAAAATATTATACTATGGCTCTATCCCGCAGCTTTTACACAGACATTAATGTTGCTGCTTGGAGTCACTAAAAGATAATGAATAGGACAGCAGCAAATTTGAAAAAACCAAGTGGCACTTGATGTTGCTGAGTTATCTTTAGTGAGATTCAAGTTATAAAGTGAGCATCTGATCAGCATTGGTCTGTAAGCAGACTAAGCATAGCTCTATCCATTTCCAACTCCACACAGTTGTTGTCAAACTGTTTCTAGACTATGTACAAATATGAACTACCTCATCTCAATAATGAAAATGTATCATCAAAAATTTAGATAAATATATCTTCTTGGTGGAATTAATGTAATCCAGATAGAAATGATCGTTATTGAAAATAATCAACAGTTAATATCAAGTCAGATTTACCGGGATAACTAGAATTACAACCATTTACTATAGAAGGTGATGAAAAGTGGCAACAATGATTTCCTTTCATTTCCACTGTCTTCATAACATGAATCTCACTATAGCTGTTCCATTACAATCTATCTCATTCAATTCTATTCTAATTGTATATAATAATAACTCAATATGTATTATACAGTGTTTTCATCAAGTGTCGCACATTCAAATAAACGTGTCTGTAAAAAGTGGGAGTTTTATATTTCTTCAATGCTGTTTTCCATCACGAGCTGCTTATTATTAAATCACTTTTCTGCTTTTAAAAAGAACGACTACCAGTCAGATTTTTGCAATAAATGAATTTATTCACTTGATTGCTAGTCGTTCTTTTTAATAGCAAAAAAGTGTTTTACATTATTGTTGTGTAGCTACTGCAAGATAGCATCTCCATATTATGTATAAAACATATGAACATTCATTTAATATGTACAGGTTACAACATACAACATATCTGCAGTATTGTTTTCTGTCCAGTAATGTAGGCCTAATTATGTCATTTTGCCAAGAGCAACTAGTGTTCCTTCTTGAAAATTATTCTATCAGTATTCAATGCCTCAAGATCTTTTTCTCCGGTGGGGTTGATAATAATAATTATAAGAATTAATAATACATATCAGTATATACTATTAAAAGTTTCAACAAAATTTGATAACATAAGTTCAAAATGTCTGTCATGTTCATTAAAACCTCCGAGATGACCCCAAGGAAAAAAATCTATAGGCATTGGATACTGGTGAAAAACTGTTCAGAAAGGAATACTCCTTGCTCTTGGCAAAACCACATGCTTACATTATCCTACTCAAAACAATATGTACTGAAGACCTGCTGTAACATGCAAATGTTTTTACTTTGCGATTTTATACATAAATATTTTATACATATCTTTCGGTAGCCACACAAGTAATTTAAAAGCCCCAATGTTCACAAATGCCCCCATGTTAATTTGAATGTGGGCGACTCAATGAAGGCACTGTATTATCATAAAATAAATATAATAGCTTGATATTTAATTATTGTAATAATATTAAAAATTAATATTTCATGATATTGTAATAATCAAGTACTGCCTTATTGTAATTTCTGTAATATTTACTAGGAAACAGTTGGTTAAACTTACATTTAGGACCCACTCCCTAAGGGTGTTCCTGAGACCCTCAGGGGTGGGATTTTCCGGGCGCTCGAATGGGGCCAAATAAGTGGCCCCCACCCATGACCGCCGCCCGTCGGCCAACCATTCGACGTAAAATTGCCGCCTAAGGACTCCATTTTCAGTCACTGAAAATAAACATAAAAAAAACTTGAACATCTTTTGTTGGTTATAAAAACAAACCTCTTGAGAATATGAATAACATAATATACTAATGGCCAAGTTCTTAAACCCGTCTAAGAAATAGTCATAATCTTGCAAAAGACAGTATAATACAATATTTTGTTTGGCTGGAAATCAATTCGATTTAAATGCATATTACATTAAGAAAAAATATTAGAATATCAAGTTTGTTTTTTAGTCCTGCAAAATTATTTCTTCAATTTGTGAATATTTCCTATTTTAGTGATGATAATGTGAAATATTTCTTCTAAGTTTGGTTTGAAGCATCTAAATTTAAAAATGTACTTTATAAAAATAATTAAGGACTGAAAATTTTGTGAATTGAACAACTACAAGACTTAACCTATTTGGGACTATAAGTAAACTTATCTAAATTTGGGAGAGAAATAGCACAAGGTTACCTTATTTTTCTCTCCCTATCATTTTGATGATGTACTTATTGTATGAATCAATAAAGAACATAGAGCTAGAGTGTTTTATGCAGTGTTTTATGCATTCAAATAGGAACAGATTGGTACTCAAACAAGCCTCTCATGGTTCATTTGTATTTTGTAATTATTGTACAATATGAAATGGATGACTATCCAGAGTATTGTTCAAGTAGATCATTTTGATAACTTACTTTTCTGCTTGAAGTAGAGGCCGTCCTCATCCACCGCCACCATTGCAGGCCAATAGGGCTGTTTCCCCAGCCGGCCCCACAACAGATTTCCAACAACTGAAATTTTCAGACAGAATTTTCAGAAATGAATTACCGAGTTTTCAGTACATTTTTGATCATTTCCAAAAAAAGGTCAAACACCTGCTACAGTTAACAAATTGAATTATTAGCCTACATCATAGAGAAACAATAGCGTAAGTAGATATCCCATGGTATAGGGAATTTATGTCGCAACTTTTACTGTTATCTCAAGCCGACTACTGTCGATTATTGTCAATTTTTACTGTTTTGTTGGGGTGATAGTGTATGAATGGCACAATTTGAGAGACTACCAGCGTCACACAGCTGCATAGGAAAGAACTATGTGAACTATCGGCTTGGGATATCTACTTACGCTATTGTTTCTCTATGCCTACACTCTTTATACTGAATGCTACCAAGTTTCATAAATTATGTAAGCTTTAATTTGTTATATGACAGTCAAGTCCTTAAGATACATAGTTTTCGAGTTTTATGCGAGAAACCAAGAAAAATTGTACTTTTAAACCACCCCCACCCCCTTAGCACAGGGGGTAGGGGTGGGGACTTTTGATAGGTTTACCTCCTTACTACCCTAAAGACCTCCATCTCTGCTAGTCTCCTCATTGGTTGCCTTCTCTGTCTCTGTCTCTGAGAAAAAAATCTGAATGGAATGAGATCATTCGGAATTCTCTATCTCTAATGAGTATTGAGCTATGATTTTTCAAAAATGAGTAAAATTTGAAGAAAAAAAAATCAATTTTGATGAATTTCAGTTTTTGATCAACAATATCTCCCGATTGTTACCATTTAGATGTATAATTTAAAATATATTTGGGCGTATTTTTGTGCTCTACAATCTGAGATCAGGTAGAGCGCTAGTCCAGCTTGAACTAATTTAAAGAGTTATGACTCATGATATTTCACTGTATTTTTCTATTCTTTGTTACAGTGAGTTCAAGATAATAAATTTATTGAGATTTTGTGAGCATTTAAAATGAAATACTAACAATTGGGAAAAGTGAATTATAATTTATCACTGTTTTTTTTTTTGCCAGTGAGTTCATTATGATAAATTAAGATTTAGGAAGTAAGCCCAACATGAACTTATCTAAAGATGTATGACTCATGATATGTCACTGTATATTTTTTTCAACAGTGAGTTCAAAATAACAAAATTAAGATTTTTGAGCATTTTAGATTTTTTTGAGCAAGTCTAACAATGAAGAAAAATTACTTTTTTATTTCTTATGTATTTAATGTAGGCCTACATAATATATTTTCCTAGGATATATTCCTAAAACAAGATAATAAATTATTATATAAATGCAATGCCTATAATAACTTAACCTAAGATTTTTTTGGTTTTACATTTAGATATTTTTTATTTTTAATTTAGGCATTTGTTAATATATCTTAACTATTATCATTGATAATGATAATAACCTAGCCTATAATTTTTTTTTAATTTCAAGTTTTAAATTTTTTGTTTTATAAAGGCATTTTTCTGAATATATCCTAACTAATGATAATAACCCAAACTATGATTTTTTTAATTTCAAGTTTTTAAATTTTTTTGGGTTTATAAAGGATTTTTTTTAATTTATCCCAACTAACTATTACTATTATTAATGATTACCTAAACTATAATTTTTTTGTTATTTCAATCATTTTTTAATTTTTTTGGGATTTTATATAGGCTTTTTTTGAATATATATATATTCGTAGTACTAACTATTATAGGTACCTATCCTAACCTAAACTAGCCTAACATTCCATTTTCACATTACATTCCATTTTTTATGTAGGCCTACATTAACTTTTTTCTTAATTACATTTTTTTTTCAAGGATGTGGAGGACACGATGGGGAAGAGCCGGCCGGGGATGAGACCTAGACGCCGTGGAGGAGGCTGTCGAAGAGGCTGTCGAGGAGGCTGTCGAAAAGGCTGTCGAAGAGGCGAGTGGAGAGGCTGAGGTTCTAAATGAGCTGGAGCAAGTGAGTAAGTTTTACTGGAGCAATTTAGTGAGATGGGATATTCAGAGATTTGGGCACAGTCTTTATTATGATTGAGTGATTCAATCAATTCATAAATATGAAAATTTTAATTTTTTATGAGAAAGTGAATTTTTAAAATACAATTAGGAAAATTAAATTTGGAAAAACAAATTTGAAAATTTTCAAAGGAAAAAAACGAAAATATTTCTAGGAGAAAAAGGTTTTGATTTTGAAATGTGGAACGGAATCTATTAAACTGTCAAATGAGGAATAGTTTCGATTGATTTGAAATGATAATGATGATGATTGAAAAATAGAAATACTGGTAATAATTAACAACTGATTAATAAAGATTGAACATTTTGTTCATCATACAAAAATAGTATTGCCTAAATTAAAAAAAATGGTCAATTGTTTAATATTTTTTCATTGATTGATGATGCTTGATTGACAGAGCTTAGTTGTGGAGAGGATATTCCTTCAAGTTAATTATTTCAAAATCACTCTCTCATTCTGCATAAAAATGAATTTTCCATTCTGCTTTATTCCAACGAGAGTTCCATTAAAGCTATTATATATTTTAAGAGTCCTAACACCAAAATGATGTCCTAGCCCAATGCTTAGATGATGAACTAATCAACAAAAAATATTTTTCAACCAAAAGATGGTTCTGAATAGAAAACTGTAGCATTGAGAGAGAGAGATTGAGAAACAGGAAGGGATTTGAGCATGAATTATGTTTAGATTTATACTATTGCTATTTCAATAATATTAAATATTTATTTGAATAATATTGTTATTTATTAATAATTCAATAAGACTAAGCCTCTGCACTCAGGTTTTTTTCAAACCTTGCAGAGACTTGCTGTTTAATATATTTATATTTAATCCAATTTGATGGTATTTCATTCTTCATGTTATATTGTATTATAGTTTTTTATTACCATTGTCATTGAAATTATGTTTATATTATTATGTTATATTGTTATGCATTCACATTTTCACCTATTGTATGGTATTTCATTTTTCATTGTATATTGAATTTTACTTCTTTAAAACCATTGTCACTTGTAATAATGTTTATATTGTTATGTTATATACATTATATTGGTATGTATTATATTAATATCTTAACCTATCTGTTGGTATTTCATTTTATATTATATATTACTTTCTTACAACCATTGTCATTGTAATTATGTTTTTTGGAAAAATGAAGATTTGATTTGAAGAGTGGATGTACTAAATTTGGGGTATTCAGGGGGTCTTTGAGCTTGCAGTGGGGATTGGACAAATACTTACTATGAAATGCAAATTTCTTGACTGGCCCACACAGGTGGCCTCTGCCTCAAGGCGGCCTCGGGCGCCTCAAGGCCGCCTTCAGGCCTCAGACTCACAAAGTGTGTGGAACCGATACTTACATCACATTCAACAGTTTCTCATCACAATGATACCTCTACCACAACTGGTCGACAAAAAAAATTCCCCAAAACCCTATCATCCAAAAACCTTGGAGCATTCAATCCTCCATATTCATGATAATGCAGCAATATCTGAACGTCCAAACTGTAGAAATTCCTCTCAGAGAACAACAAAAGCAAGTCAAGAATGAACCGATTTGTTCCACCCAACATACAAAAGTTACTCTACCATAAAAAATCCAGTTCCATCTGTTTAGAAGCAATGTATTTGTCTGGTACAATGACTGTGCCAGAAATTCATCCGAACCTCCCTCAAATTTATGAAATATCCTCTGCTTTGGCCATCAAAAGATCAACTGATTTTTTGAAAAATATATTTTGGCCTATCAGACTTATCAGTCAACTAGGCTGAAATAAGGAAACCTGTCCAGGAAATGCTCAATAGTAATTCAACTATTCTTGGATGAAAGAAGTTTTGGTTCCTGAATCATGCATGGTTGGTTATATAATTACTGTTTACTGTAAAAGACTGAAAATATTCTTAATAATTGAACCCTACAGATCTGTTTTTCTTTTTGGAGGACTTGGTATTGATTAAACTATTCAAAATGACAAGTTTCAGTTGAACTAGAAAGTAAATAGAAATTGTGGGCTCTTGAACAATCTTGTCAAATATGAAGCTATGAAACTCATTTACTGTGAAAAAACAAAATTTCCCCAAATAGTCGAATAATTTAAACAGTTTTAGGATAAGATGGTAAAATGATATTGAGGGGGTATTGAGGTCAAGTCAAGGTCGAGTCATGGCCAAAGTCCGTCAGTGGTCAAGGTGGAAGTCAAGATTGAACCAGAGCCTCAATTTTCTACTTGAAACATTGCAATTATCTGTCTTGGAGTTTGCAGACTTGAAACTGCAATTATCTGAAGGTAGAGTGCTATTATTATTCTTTTGATTTATGGGATTGGCCAATGCTAAATATCTGGACTAATTTACAGAAATATACATGAAGATGTTTAATTTTTATTATTGTAAGCGATATTCTACTTCAACTTTTAGGCAGATATTAATTTTTGTTCAGTTTAATTTTAATTTAGATTTTAATTGAATGTATTTATTTATTCAGTCAAGTATTATTTATTGTCAAACAACAAACAGATGTGTTTATTATGCTGTTAGTATGCATTTTCAGTATTTTGTAAAAATTTGAATTAGAGGTAGGAAATGATATTGAAATACTTATTATTCTTAATTATAATCAATTATCTACTTTATGAAGTATAGGGGACTATGTATGTTGAAGATAGATAAGTATTATATTATTGGAAATTTAATTTGCTTATTTGAGGGTTTGTTTTTTAGAGGATTATCGCCCGGTTGCACAAAGTCTGATAGCTTTTAATCCCGATTAAATTTCATGAGAACTAATAATCAAAGAAGCCTTATTCTCAGAAATGCCTATGTATTGAAAATGTTGGGGTCTAATAATTATTCCTTTCTATTTATTTATTTATTTATTACTGTTATTACACCATCAATTTAAATTGGGCGAGGACATGTTAGGCCTTTCAGTGATATGTTCTATTTTTGTAAATAGGGTTGGAAATCGCTAGAAAGTAATTCTATTTTATGAACAAATAGAAAATAATAATGTATTCATGAATTTATAAAAATTATCAGCTGGAAATTAATTATTTGAATAATGATCGAGTGAGGTTTGCAGTCTCCCTGTCTGTCCATCAAGCATGATCAATCAATCAATTCTAAATTTAATTTGGAAATTAAGAAAATGTAATCACAAATCTTGTAATATAACTTTTTTTACAATAATAGATTTGAAATTGGTGAACTAGCATAACAATTTTATCATTGGAATTAATAGCTACATATTATGATATTCAGTTGAAATTTGATAATGGTACTCAATTGATAATAATTTATTATTGTAGGCCTAAAATCATCATCATTATCATCATCATAGAAATGAATGAATGAATAGTGGATAAATTTGTGATAATAGGCTATATATATAGTGACTGTTTAGTAAGCGAAGTGAATTAATTTTGAATATGGATTGAATTTTTATTCTTAATAAACAATGAAAATGAAATGAATTGATCTTTGTCACTCACCCTACATACACTGTACCCTCCTCTCCATAGTACTCCTTACAAATCACTTATTTTCCTTTTCTCCTTACATTGTTTTTATGTTCTTTACTCAAATATATCCTGCCTCTCCAGAGCCTCCTCCACTGCAGCATCTATTTTTGCCGCCAGCCTCCTCTGGATTTTGCAGGCTTTTAATTGTTCCTTGTTTTTTCGGTGCTGAAAACAAAAATCAAACCTTGAATAATTATTTATTTTAACAATCATTATCATATATTGTTGCATAAATTTGTTTTATTCATTCATTCAAGATGAGAATTGCTCCATTCTCATTAAGCATGATTCGCTGAATCGACTGTATTGTAGACTATAAATTGTTAAACCCTAGCAGATCGCATTAGGTGACGCCGGCGATTCCAACCATATTCAATCAAAGCTTGAGCATTTTCCCTCTGCCGTCACCATAATGTGGTTTGCAACAGTGTGCACAATGTTTGATATAGAAGTATTTATTGAAAGCATATATTTGTAATTTTTCATGTTTGATTCAGTCAAGAATGTAAAACATGCGAAAATATACGATGGCTCTTTCTCGTAGCATTTTCAGAGAAATCAATGTTGTTGTATGGAGTCAATTGCTAAAGATTATGGATTAGGGCAGCAGCAAATTAAAAAAAAAACCAAGTGGCACTTCTTGCTGCTGGGTTATCCATTGTGAGATTCAGGTTATAGAGTCAGTATCTTATAAATCTCTTATATAGATAGCTCTATCTATTTCCAACTCCACACATTTGCCGAATTGTTACTAGACTATGCACAAATATAAACTACCAAAATATTTCATTTCAATAATGAGAATTTATCATCAAATTATGGAAAAATATATCTCCATGATGTATGGAATATATTTAAGATATGTTTTATAATTATTAGAAAGAATCATCAATCAATATCATATCAGATTTACAGGGAATACTTGAATCAGAGCTATCCACTGTAGTGGTGGAAAGAAAAAGTGGCAATAATGACTTCCTATCATTCCCACTGTCTTTATAACATGAATCTCAGTCTAGTTCCATTCGAATCAACACATTCAATTACATTTTAATTGTATATAATAATTAATATTCATATAATGATTCAATATTTTGTATTATACAGAACATTCCTCAAGTCACACACATTCAAATAAACATATCTGTAAAAAGTGGGGTTTTATATTCATTGTGTGGCTACTGGAAGATAGCATTACTGTTAATGAATGAAAAACATAAATGTGTACAGATTATAACTGGTATACAGTATTGTTTTGTGTACGATAATGTAATAGCATGCCCTTTTTCCAATAGCAAGGAGTGTTCCTTCTTGAACAGTATTTTACCAGTATTCAATGCCCCCCAAATTTTGTTCCAGTGGGGTTAATTTTCAGTTTATTCAGAACTGAACTGAACAGGGAATACCAGGTGGTTTCTTTATCATCAGAGAGCTAGTACTCCTGAACGCTGCAACCCATCGGAGTACAGTATTTCGATGGGGCATTGCACCTCGAGCATTGCAACTCTAAAATATTGACGCAAAAGCATCGCACTGTGACTACAGATTCATTGTTTCTAGAAAAACTGCTTCACAGCGAAAACACGAAGTTGTACGTCCCAACGCTCATAGCAACTGAAATGGCATAGTATGGGCCGTCTGCCAACATTCGTTCGAGGGCAATAACCCCCCACCCAATCACCTAGTACTAGCAGTTTGAAAAACATGGTTGTGTTTTCTCTGCACCACCCTGTATAAACATCCCATTATTCATAGACAGATTTATTTGGATTTTCGCGACTTAATGAACGTACTCATATTATTAATAATTCAATATTCAATTGTAACTAATAATATTAATAATCAATATTAACCAAATACTGTAATATTGTAATTACTGCAATATTTACTTAGAAATATGTTGTTACACTTACAGTTTGGATGTAATTCTTCAACATATCATACGGAGTGTGTTGGGGGTTTGGTGCCCTCTCAAAGGGCAACAAATAAGAGAGGCCCACCCAGGAATGCCTCCCATCCCCCATCCACTGCACATAGAACGAAATTCTATAAACATCGTTGGAGCACACTGAAAACAAACATGGAGAAAAAATTAAACTTATTCTGCTTATTTTAAAAAACTAGTGAATATGAATACTGTAATAATCTACTCTAGTAATAATCAAT
>NW_024090398.1:0-41548 GCF_014356525.2 Nilaparvata lugens
AGTTCTGTTATTTCCTTGAAAAAAATAGTCAATTGGAATTTTAATTTCCCCATGCAAATAGTATGTGTGATTTGGAGATGCGTTAGCATAGCCGGCTGCATGCATAACTTCTTCTCCTTCTTCTTCCTCTCCTACTTCTTCCTCTCTTTGAAAGCTATTGTACATGATGGATTTTTTTCTAATGTGATATTGTTCCACTTAATCTGGCAGTTAGACACACTTCTTCTCTCTACTTCTTCCTCTTCTTCTTCTCCTGTTCCTCTACTTCTTCCTCTCTTTGAAAGTGACTACTTCTTCCCCTTCTTCTTCTCCTTTCCTCTACTTCTTCCTCTCTTTGAAAGCGACTACTTCTTCTCTTCTTCTTTTTTGTTCCTCTACTCCTCCCTCTCTTTGAAAGTGACTACTTCTTCCTCTTCCTCTCTTCTCCTATCCTCTACTCTTCATCTCTTTGAAAGCGACTACTTCTTCCTCTTCTCCTTCTCTGTTCCTCTACTTCTTCCTCTCTTTGAAAGGGAGCTATATACATGATACATTTTTTTGAATGTGATTATTGTTCCACTTGAATCTGTCAGTAGACAAAGATGACTCAGTTAGTCATAAAAAAACGATCAAAAAATGGCCTTTCATATCTACTTCTTTGATATGAGTTCCCCACCTTATAATGATCATCCATCATTGTACCCAAATATTTTAAGGATTCCACCTTTCCAATGCAAGGAAATCACAATCCACATGATTCAACGAAGCGTGAGAATGCATTTATAAAGACAAGTTTGTACTGGTTGACCTATTTCAGTAAGAGAAAAAGTCATAACTTTAGTCTTCTTCAGGTTATGGTAAGTACATGTCTATCAAACCATGATTTTAAATTCTCAAGCCCTAATTTGCATTGTTATATACATCTCCCAATGACACACCGAAAAAACAAGAGCCGTGTCATAAGCAAATGAAATTACTCTGCAGTTAGGTACCTATTTCAGATTCAAAAGGTCATTAAATAAACCAAAAAGAGTAATGGTGAAAGAGCTGTGCCTTGAGAGAGACCAAATTTAGTTACAGAAAGATTTTCCAAACTTGTTTCACTTGTCAAATATTGAGAGCAATTCATTAGATAACTCGCAAACAGATCGTTTGCTATGCCTTACTCCACAATATATAACTTTCGCAATAGTATTTTGTGTGGTATGGAATCACACGCCTTTGCAAGGTCTGAAAAACTGATATTGTTTTATGCTTGGATTAAAAATGTTATCATGATGTTGATTAAGTGGAGAACAGCATCAGTGGTAGACTCACAAGATTGAAACCCATATTGATTACTAGAATGAATTCTATTTTATCTAGGAAACAAACTAATCTAATTTTGATAAATTTTTCGAATATTTTGAAAAAATACTTGAAAGACTCATGGGTCTATAACTTCCGGGTTGTGTATGATCACCACTTTTGTGAAAGAGCTATCACTTTTTGCAATTTTGAACTTTTTTGGAAAGTATAGCCTGATAGAAACATTTATCAATTATATATTCCAACGGTTTAACTATGAACTGAGAAATTTTTTCAAGAACAGCCCTGACATACCATCAAACGTGTTGCTGCATTGTTTCTCAAGATTTTATCACATCAAGTATTTCTGTGCTGTTGTGGGGTGAAAAAATGCTGTATTGTGACTGGGGGATAATGAGTCAGGTATTTAAATATTATCGATATCTTCGGGATTTGGCTCGTTATTTTCACCAATTCTTATGAAATGATCATTAAAAATATCTGGATCTATATTTGGCTGAATGGGGTTTTCATCCATATCAGCATTTCATCAATAGAATCATATATCTTTCTGGAGTTGTTTTTACTATTTTCCAGTTTCAGCTTGAATAATCTGATTCAGCTTTTTTCATTGTATTATTTAACACATTTCTATACCCTATATGATGCTAATAATTATAATGTTTTATAAACTCGAGAGCTTTTAAAACATAGAGTTTCGTAATCACAGTAATTTAGAGTCAATACAATATTATTATAGTTCCATTTCATTATATATTCAATAAATATCTCATCACAGCTTATTTGTTCCACTGCTGAATCAGTCTAGATCATGATGAATTCAACTATAACAGAAAAACACAACAACATATCTATTAATGATAGAACAATACCAATTGATAACATTTATATCACAGTCCATGGCCCTCAAAAACTCATAAACCGAGTTATACTCCTTCAACCAAGAACTTATAAAGGTCAGCCTTGAACCCTCTCAATTCACCGCTATGGACGACAGCTTCAAAAAGCGTGGAGTCTATTACAAAACTTGCACCCCGCATAACTAGGCTTCCTCTCTATAGATTTATCCTATGAGGCTGAGTTGCAAAGTTTTCTCTCCCTCTAGTATGTACAAATACATGATCACCTGAAAATGTAAATTGAGGGTACAGTCAGTAGCGATAACAATCTGAATGCTTCTCTACAGGGTGGTTGTATCCCAGTCCCGCAGATCCTAACAGCTTTCTTTTGTGTGAGGAATAATTCTATCCAATTCGTTCTGATAACCTGCCCCACAAATTCAATATCATATACTAAGTGGGAGTATATAAGGGAGTAATCAATGGGTTTTAAACCTGTGCCGTTGGGTGCGATTTTTATCATGCTGCGTAGTATGAATATACTTCTTGAGATTCTACTAATAAGATCATCCATATGTTGTACAAAAGTGAGCTTGCTGTCTATAAGTATGCCAAGTAGCTTAACAACATTGGAATTGTCTAAAGATTGAGAGTCAAGTACAAGCATTGGCTGAAGGACAAAGGTCTATTTTCAAATATAATCATATTGGATTTTTTTGCATTTACTTTTAGATAATTTCGTTAAATACTGAATTAACTCATTGTTAAATATTGAATAAATAATACTCTCATATCAACCAACCATCTTTATTATACATTTAAGACTAGGCTGTTATTAACGTTCTGGTAACTAATGTATTGAAATCATATGATAATAAGTATCATCTGTAACATCTCCCTCTTTAAGACTTTTATTATCCTATATTCCCCTTTTTATTTTTCGTATATGAATTGTGTTTCTTCGCTGAACACCGCCATATTGTTTCTAACCAGGAATGAACGTGGTTGTGGTAATTTCTCAATTATTCTTCCCTTTTCCCATTCTTTGTTATGAATATTCTGCATGTATATCTCCTCTCCAACTACAAAATCTTCGGTGTTTTTAGATGCATACGATCATAGTAAAGTTTTTGAATTGATTGATTCTTTGCCATCTTGTCGATTATCTCATTAGGTACAATTTTGGATTCAATGCATAATGTGGTATAGGAATCTTAGTTCTTATATGTCTGCTATTAAGAAGCTGTGAAGGTGTATATCCCAATCCAGATACGGGAGCATTACGATAATTTAGTAAATACAATTCCAAATCTTGCTTGTTTGCAGCTGCCTTTTTAAACATAGTTTTGAATATCCAACTGCTTTTTCTGCTAATCCATTTGATTTTGGATGGTATGGACTTGATGTGGTAATTTTGAATCCCCAATTCTCTGCAAATTGATGCATTTCTCTGCTATTAAATGGCATGTTATCTGCTATTAGTGTTTGAGGTATTCCAAATCTGCTGAATGTTTCCTTAATTTTTTTAATTACGGCAGAGCTGCTTTTGCTATTGATGGGTATGCTTCAATCCATCTCGAATAATAATCAATTACAATTAAGTAGTTCAATCTATCGACTTCTGCAATGTCCACTGCAATTTTACAAAACGGTTTATGGAATGTCCTGATTGATCAGTGGGTCTTTAGTTTTTGATTTTTTAAACCTTGACAAATGCTACATGATAATATCAAATTGCGAATATCTGAATATATACCTGGCCAATAGTAGAACTGATCAACAAGAGAATTAATCTTCGAACTGTCAAGGTGAGTTTCATGTAAGCGACTCATTATAAAATTCCGGAGTTTTAGAGGTACAATTAACCTTGTTCCAAAATACAATAAACCATTACTCAGTTGCAAGTCATTTCTTATTCTGTAAAAGTGTTTCACATCACCGGTTATCGCGTTCATGTCAGGCCATCCTTCATGCAGATATGATACACGTCTCTTAGATTTTCATCTTCTTGGTTTTTTTACAAATTCTTTTAGCTTAGGTCACTTATTTTCAAGTCTGTAGATCCCAGCGTGTGAATAAAGTCTTTCATTGATTGGTCCTCTTTGGTCGTAGGTTTGATCCCTGTACGGGACAAATAATCTGCAATGAACATATATTTTCCGGGTAAATATTTCACTTCCAAAGTATAATTAATAAGCTTCAGTTTGAGCCTTTTTAGTCGGTTGTTCAAAATTCTATCCATAGGCTTGAAATTACTGACACCAAAGGTAGGTGATCAGTAAAAATAGTGACAGAGTCATGGCCATAGACGTAGTTGTGTAGTTTGTTTATGGCAAAGCAAATGGCTAGCATTTCTTTTTCCACTTGAGCATAGGATTCTTCAGTTGTTGTCATTGATCTTGATCCAAAGTACAATGGTTTTCCTTCTTGAAGCATACAAAAGCCAAGTGATTCCTTCGATGCATCACATTGTATTTCAATGGGCTCTTGGGTCGAATGCTCTTAATACTGAGGACTGCATATAGCCTGTTTTAATCTCTGGGAAGCTTGACTGTGAGTTTCGTTCCATTCCCTAAAGTATCTTTCCTCAGAAGTTTTCTCATGGGTGATATCAACTCTGACATATTGGGATGAAATGTCTTAAGTAGTTTACCATTCCCAACATGCATTGTAGATCTTTTTTATTCTTTGGATTTCCAAGTTTCTGTATTATTTCAATCTCTCGGGGTCGGGTAGCATGCCTTTTTCGCAAAATATTACACCTACATATTTTATTTGAGGCACACAATACTGAAATTTCTTGAAGTTGAATTTTACATTAAATTTCTTTGCTCTTTCTAAAACTTTAGTCAGTATCATATCATTTTCTTCTGTGAATTACTAGCAATGCAGAGGTCATCAAAGTAAAGTGAGATGCCTTCAATATCTCCAAAGTATTTGTGCACTAACCTCTGAAACAGTTCAGGCAAGCACGACAAACCAAATGGTGCTCGTAAAAATCTGTATGTTCCAAATCCTGTGCTAAATGAACACAGCTTACTGGACTCCTCATCAAGTGCAATATGATAGAATGCATCTTAATATCTGATACAGTAAACACTTCTTGTGTGACAATTTTGGTGCTAGTTCTTCCACTGTTGGAATGAGATAACGTTCCCTGATTATTATATTTATTAAGTTCAACTGGGTCAATACAAATTCTCAGTGATCCATCCGGTTCTCAACAACTACAACGTTATTTATCCAGTCAACAGGTCCTCAACTGGGGTTATAATACCTTTTGACTTCAGTGATTCCAAAGTTTCTCGAAATTCTCTTTAATTTTGAGTGGGATACACCGAGCAGAACTTATTGTTGGGGATGCATTTTTTTCATTTAATCTTGCAAATATCAGGAAAACGCCCAAGGCCGTCGAAGACATGTTTGTTTTTTATATAGATAGCCTGTTTTTCCTTATCCACTTTATAATTTGTATCATTTTTTTCATCTATAGAGTCAACTCTTTCAATCAATTGAGATCAATACATGATTCTAGGCCTAGGATTGGAACAGCTGAAGGACACTTTACAATTATAAACTTTGCTATGGATATTTTAGACTCAGATTCAATTTGTACAGTTACACAACCTACAGGTCTTATCTTAAAACCCCCAAAAGCCTCTAACAGTACATTACATTTCTCCATGACTTGTATGGAATACCATATTATATAAGTTCCATTTCATTATATATTCAATATAAATCTCATCACAGCTTATTTTGTTCCACTGCTGAATCAGTCTAGATCATGATTGAATTCAACTATAACAGAAAAACACAACAACATATCTATTAATGATTAGAACAATACCAATTGATAACATTTATATCACAGTCCATGGCCCTCAAAAAACTCATAAACCGAGTTATATGCTCCTTCAACCAAGAACTTATAAAGGTCAGCCTTGACCCTCTCAATTCACCGCTAGTGGACGACAGCTTCAAAAAGCGTGGAAGTCTATTACAAAACTTGCACCCCGCATAACTAGGCTTCCTCTCTATAGATTTATCCTATGAGGCTGAGTTGCAAAGTTTTCTCTCCCTCTAGTATTGTACAAATACATGATCAGCCTGAAAATGTAAATTGAGGGTACAGTCAGTAGCGATAACAATCTGAATGCTTCTCTACAAGGGTGGTTGTATCCCAGTCCCGCCAGATACCTAACAGCTTTCTTTGTGTGAGGAATAATTCTATCCAATTCGTTTCTGATAAACTGCCCCACAATTCAATATCATATACTAAGTGGGAGTATATAAGGGAGTAATAAATGGTTTTAAACCTGTGCCGTTGGGTGCGATTTTTATCATGCTGCGTAGTATGAATATACTTCTTGAGATTCTACTAATAAGATCATCCATATGTTGTACAAAAGTGAGCTTGCTGTCTATAAGTATGCCAAGTAGCTTAACAACATTGGAATTGTCTAAAGATTGAGAGTCAAGTACAAGCATTGGCTGGAAGGACAAAGGTCTATTTTCAAATATAATCATATTGGATTTTTTTGCATTTACTTTTAGATTAATTTCGTTAAATACTGAATTACTCATTGTTTAATATTGAATAAATAATACTCTTCATATCAACCAACCATCTTTATTATACATTTAAGACTAGGCTGTTTAACGTTCTGGTAACTAATGTATTGAAATCATATGATAATAAGTATCATCTGTAACATCTCCCTCTTTAAGACTTTTTATATCCTATATTCCCCTTTTTATTTTTCGTATATGAATTGTGTTTCTTCGCTGAACACCGCCATTATTGTTTCTAACCAGGAATGAACGTGGTTGTGGTAATTTCTCAATTATTCTTCCTTTTCCCATTCTTTGTTATGAATATTCTGCATGTATATCTCCTCTCCAACTACAAACTTCGGTGTTTTTAGATGCATTACGATCATAGTAAAGTTTTTGAATTGATTGATTCTTTGCCATCTTGTCGATTATCTCATTAGGTACAATTTTTGGATTCAATGCATAATGTGGTATAGGAATCTTAGTTCTTATATGTCTGCTATTAAGAAGCTGTGAAGGTGTATATCCCAATCCAGATACGGGAGCATTACGATAATTTAGTAAATACAATTCCAAATCTTGCTTGTTTGCAGCTGCCTTTTTAAACATAGTTTTGAATATTCCAACTGCTTTTTCTGCTAATCCATTTGATTTTGGATGGTATGGACTTGATGTGGTAATTTTGAATCCCCAATTCTCTGCAAATTGATGCATTTCCTGCTATTAAATGGCATGTTATCTGCTATTAGTGTTTGAGGTATTCCAAATCTGCTGAATGTTTCCTTAATTTTTTTAATTACGGCAGAGCTGCTTTTGCTATTGATGGGTATGCTTCAATCCATCTCGAATAATAATCAATTACAATTAAGTAGTTCAATCTATCGACTTCTGCAATGTCCACTGCAATTTTACAAAACGGTTTATCTGGAATGTCCTGATTGATCAGTGGGTCTTTAGTTTTTGATTTTTTAAACCTTTGACAAATGCTACATGATAATATCAAATTGCGAATATCTGAATATATACCTGGCCAATAGTAGAACTGATCAACAAGAGAATTAATCTTCGAACTGTCAAGTGAGTTTCATGTAAGCGACTCATTATAAAATTCCGGAGTTTTAGAGGTACAATTAACCTTGTTCCAAAATACAATAAACCATTACTCACTTGCAAGTCATTTCTTATTCTGTAAAAGTGTTTCACAACACCGGTTATCGCGTTCATGTCAGGCCATCCTTCATGCAGATATGATACAACGTCTCTTAGATTTTCATCTTCTTTGGTTTTTCTACAAATTCTTTTAGCTTAGGTTCACTTATTTTCAAGTCTGTAGATCCCAGCGTGTGAATAAAGTCTTTCATTGATTGGTCCTCTTTGGTCGTAGTTTTGATCCCTGTACGGGACAAATAATCTGCAATGAACATATATTTTCCGGGTAAATATTTCACTTCCAAAGTATAATTAATAAGCTTCAGTTTGAGCCTTTTCAGTCGGTTGTTCAAAATTCTATCCATAGGCTTGAACATTACTGACACCAAGGTAGGTGATCAGTAAAAATAGTGACAGAGTCATGGCCATAGACGTAGTTGTGTAGTTTGTTTATGGCAAAGCAAATGGCTAGCATTTCTTTTTCCACTTGAGCATAGGATTCTTCAGTTGTTGTCATTGATCTTGATCCAAAGTACAATGGTTTTCCTTCTTGAAGCATACAAAAGCCAAGTGATTCCTTCGATGCATCACATTGTATTTCAATTGGGCTCTTTGGGTCGAATGCTCTTAATACTTGAGGACTGCATATAGCCTGTTTTAATCTCTGGGAAGCTTGACTGTGAGTTTCGTTCCATCCCATAAAGTATCTTTCCTCAGAAGTTTTCTCATGGGTGATATCAACTCTGACATATTTGGGATGAAATGTCTTAAGTAGTTTACCATTCCCAACATGCATTGTAGATCTTTTTTATTCTTTGGATTCCAAGTTTCTGTATTATTTCAATCTTCTCGGGGTCGGGTAGCATGCCTTTTTCGCAAAATATTACACCTACATATTTTATTTGAGGCACACAATACTGAAATTTCTTGAAGTTGAATTTTACATTAAATTTCTTTGCTCTTTCTAAAACTTTAGTCAGTATCATATCATTTTCTTCTTTTGAATTACTAGCAATGCAGAGGTCATCAAAGTAAAGTGAGATGCCTTCAATATCTCCAAAGTATTTGTGCACTAACCTCTGAAACAGTTCAGGCAAGCACGACAAACCAAATGTGCTCGTAAAAATCTGTATGTTCCAAATCCTGTGCATGAACACAGCTTACTGGACTCCTCATCAAGTGCAATATGATAGAATGCATCTTTAATATCTGATACAGTAAACACCTTCTTGTGTGACAATTTTGGTGCTAGTTCTTCCACTGTTGGAATGAGATAACGTTCCCTGATTATTATATTTATTAAGTTCAACTGGGTCAATACAAATTCTCAGTGATCCATCCGGCTTCTCAACAACTACAACGTTATTTATCCAGTCAACAGGTCCTCAACTGGGGTTATAATACCTTTTGACTTCAGTGATTCCAAAGTTTCTCGAAATTTCTCTTTAATTTTGAGTGGGATACACCGAGCAGAACTTATTGTTGGGGATGCATTTTTTTCAATTTAATCTTGCAAATATCAGGAAAACGCCCAAGGCCGTCGAAGACATGTTTGTTTTTTATATAGATAGCCTGTTTTTCCTTATCCACTTTATAATTTGTATCATTTTTTTCATCTATAGAGTCAACTCTTTCAATCAATTGAGATCAATACATGATTCTAGGCCTAGGATTGGAACAGCTGAAGGACACTTTACAATTATAAACTTTGCTATGGATATTTTAGACTCAGATTCAATTTGTACAGTTACACAACCTACAGGTCTTATCTTAAAACCCCCAAAAGCCTCTAACAGTACATTACATTTCTCCAATGACTTGTATGGAATACATATTTTCCAAGTAAGTGAAATGGTAGAATATTAACATCAGCTCCAGTCAAGCTTGAATTTTATTTTATGCCCATTTAGAAGCAATTCTTGTAACCATACCCGTTTTTTGTTAAGTAAGTTTACAGTATAAATGCTATCAATTCCATGAGGTGATTCCATTACTTCCGCTTCCTCATAACTTTGATCTTCCTTGCTGCTAATCTCATGATTTGCTGGGATTGTTTCAATCTACATACTCTATGGAAAAATGATTGGGTTTTGAGCAATAGTTGCAATCTTCTTACTAAAGCTGGACAAATCCCTGAGTGTTTTCTACCACATCTGAAGCAACATTTGTGATTGATTACTGACGACTTGTTAAATTTTTTATTAAGAATAGGATTACCTATCTGACTTAGCTGTAGGGGTGGAAGGCGTCTGTTTGACTGAGTCAACACCTCTTATGATTTCAGTGCCTCTGTTCAATATTTCCATATTTTTATCCGCAAGCTCAACTGATTTGCAAAAGTTGACTACCTTTTCAGATTAGCATCTTCACGAAGAAGTTTTTGCTGTAATTCTCTCGAGTTCACTCCGAGTGCTATTAGTGCTTTCATAATTTTATCTTCCTGGTCATTGAGGTTACAAGGTTTTATTAATCTTCTAAAATCTGCATAGAAACTATCAATGGTTCATTAGGACTTTGTTTTCTGGTTAGCAATTTGTAGATGTCGACTGCGCCATGTTAAATATTGAATGAATATACTCTTACTCTCATATCAACCAACCATCTTTATTATACATTTAAGACTAGGCTGTATTAACGTTCTGGTAACTAATGTATTGGAATCATATGATAATAAATATCATCTGTAACACTCATTACTTTCTGAATTCATGTTCATCTCTAAGTTTTCAAGAAATTTATCACTATGGATCAAAGTTGTATCATCAGCATATAGGGTAATGGATGACTTGTCTTTGTATCTATATTGAATATCATTGATATATATTATAAACACGAGGGGCCCCAATATTGAGTTGAATTGAATTGAGTTTATTTCGCCAAATTATACATGATTACAATATTTAAAAAGGGCACAAAATGCAAGCAGCACAACGTAACAATTGTGTAAAATAAAACTTAAGACATCATGACCTAAGGAGTAATACAATAATTATATTAAATTATAATAGTGATACATTTTATAAGAAATAATAAAGGTTGATATCTATTAATAGTGTTATAAATAGAGAGCTTTATTATAGTTTATCCTTAGATCTGAGAAAATTGCACTGCTAAGCAAATCTGAACCCTAATAGTGAAATAATACTTGCACACATAGGCCTCATGGGCCTGTTCGTGGGTCAATGAGTTCAGAACTGTATAATATTTATTATTCTACTGATAGTATTTTATGTTATTTAATAATAGAGACACACACACACACACACACACACCACACACACACCACACACACACACCACACACACCCAGACACATTGAATACGGAGCAATCGCAATGGCATGGGAAAAGGGTATACACTTGACAGTCTGTTGACAAAGAGAGAAAGGGGGAAAGAAAGAGGAAATTAGGTAGGCCAATTTAGTGTTGGTAGGCAGATGTAGCAGCCGCTCAAATTGATCTACATCCATAGTCTTCAGCCAGTTTGAGACGATTTTCTTGTATTGGATATTTTATATATGACAGGCTGACTAATTTCATGAGGAATATTATTCATAATGGTGTGACACAGAAATTATATATTCCTGTCGCAAACTGAGCGTAAGTTACGCGGGAGACCCGAGTGATGGAATCGCGCATGCCTAGTAAAATGAGGGTGATTGGACTCTGAATTGAAGTGTATTTTATTCTTAAACATGTACAAAAGAACTGCCTTGATAAAGAGTTGCCTAATTCTGAAAACATCAAAAGTCAGGAACAACTGATCAGATGGGAATCTTCTGCAAAGGCCAAGGCCAGCTTTTATAATTGTTTTCTGGGTGACTGACAATTCATCTAGTACGGTTTTGGGCGCACCTCCCCATAAAACAATACCATAGGACAAGACAGACTGGACATATGCAAAATAAACGGTTCTCAGGTGATTTATACTTAAGATTCCCCTCAGCTGGCTGAACACATAAATCATCTTCCTCAACCTACTATTGAGATATCTAACATGAGTGCTCCATGTCAGTCGACTATCTATGCTTATACCTAGGTATTTGTACCTACCAATACCTACCAATCAGCACCGCATGTATGAACCCTCAGTTTGATGTTGGTAGGAGGAGCACAGCTGTCACGTAGAAAAATAAGCAAACATTTGGTCTTTTTAGTGTTCATACTGAGTAAATTTGTATTGAACCAACTTTTCAATTGCCTCAGCTCACTTGAAGCAATTCTGTAGACATGCTCCCAGCTGTCCCCCTCAAAATAGATTGCGGTGTCGTCAGCAAAAAGCATAATTTTCCCAGACATATTTTCCTGAATGATATTATTGATGTAAACCAGGAATAGAATCGGACCAAGGGTGCTACCTTGGACCACACCATATCTAATGTCTTGTACGTTGCTTTCTACTTCTCCAATGAATACCAATTGGCGGCGGTTCGACAGAAAACTTTTGACCCAATCATGTGCTACACCAGTAATTCCTATGGCCGTTAGTTTATTTATCAGCAAATCATGATCAATAGAGTCAAATGCCCTTGCCAGGTCAATAAATAGTAATAGGATATATTTGTTATTATTCATGCCCTGTCTCAAATAATCACTGAGCTGAAGAAACAGTTGGAAGAGTTGCGGTCATCCCTAAACCCAAATTGGTTATCTATTAGTATGTTATTATCCTTCAGATATTTGATGAATTGCTTCTTGAAACATTCTTCGATAACCTTAGAAATGAAGCTGAGAAGGCTGATTGGTCTGAAATTATTCAAATCGTCTTTGGCACCAGATTTATAGAGTGGAATGACTTTTGCTAGCTTGAGAACGTCTGGAAAAGTACCCGTAGTGAAGCTTCTATTAATAATGTGTCGGAGGGGAACTATAATACAGTTAATATTGTTTTTCAAAAGACTTGCTGGTATACCATCGCAGCTGGGTGAAGAACCACCACGCAGCTCTGTAATGCAATTTTCCACATCCAACTCACTTACTTGTTGCAAGACAAAAACCGAGTTGATTGGCGGGTAGTTCATATGAAGTGGGTTATTATTCTGGTTTTCATTTTTCATAACATTTGCAAGAGCTTCTCCAACTTTAGAAAATTAATATTGAATTTATTAGTTATGTCAAAGGTGGTAGAACAACTCTCTGTCTGGGGGTTCCGGTTAGCATAATTACCATTTAGAAATTTTTGAATTGGGAATGAGTTATTTTGAGGATTAATACCCTATATCCCATTAATAGTTCTCCAAAATGATAAGGGTTTAGTAGCGGATAGTAATTTTTGCCTGTAGTAGCTATTTTTGGTATTTTTCAATGATCTGTTCAAGGTTTCTCTATAGTTATTATAGTATAATTTTAATTGCAAATTAATGGTTGTCTGATAACAAGCTTACTCAATTTATTTCTTTTTTCAATGGAGTTAACAAGCGAATCGGTGATCCAGGGTTTCATTTTTTTAGATTTAACGGTTTTTGATTTGTGAGTAGTACAACTATCTTGTACTTCTCTGATTTTTCTGAAAAGGATTCAGTACATTGATTGACGCTCTCTATTGTGGTTATATCATCCCAGTTTTGTCGTGAAACAGTCTCTGATAATTTCAAGTAGTCAATGGAAGCATAGAGAGGTGCAAGTCTCATGTTGGGTGAGTAGTTCTTATTTTTAATTAGTATTGATGTCGCATAATGGTCGGTAATGTCAGCACGGAAAACAGATGGACGGAGGGCCTCCACATCAACGTGCTTGACAAAAATATGGTCAATGCAGGTCGAAGTGAAGGCCGTCCGCCTTGTAGGAACGTTAACACAAGAAACAAAACCGGCCTCATAAAGCGCATCTAGGTATCTATTACTGATATTGTTTATTTGATATGAGAGGATATTACAATTGATATCACCGGCTATAATCTCGATGGTGTCGTTTAAACTATTTCTCCTATCATCATACCTATCTTCAAGTCCACCGATAAAATTTGACAAGTCCAGGCCCTGACAGCAATAAACACATAAAACTCCAAACTTCTGCCCATCTCTAAAGCAATCCAAATCTAAACAATTTACTCCTCCAATATCAATCTCTCTACAGGACGCATTAAGTTCAGATCTTACATAAATCAATACTCCATCATTCTGATTTAAGTTAACTGATGTACGGAAACTACAGTATTCCTCTAAATGTGTTATGTTCTCATCAAGACTCAACCAGGTTTCTGTCAGTATAACTATATCAAATTTGTATTTAAGGCATTCCAAAAGAATGATAAAATCATCAAAATTTTTCCGATAACTCCTAGTATTTAAATGTTGTAACATATTGAAATTTGGATAGATATAAAAATCCCTAGCTGAAATATTAATAGGTCTGAGTAAAGTAACTGGCTAATATCGCCAAAGAGATAACATAAAGATTAGATAATATCAGATTGTCCTGGCTAAACTGTACAACAGCCCAAGAGGAATTGAAATATTTTTTGCTAATATATAATATTATATAAAATATTGAAGGTTGAGGTTAGGCATAAACATTTAGTGATCGGCGACCTAACGATCGACCGAGCCATGCAACGTAGAATCTGACCAAACACCTTGGCAGAAATTTATTGCGGCAAAACGGTATGCAATTTGAGGAACAAAAGGTCTCACGTGGCTAACTATTATGATGCATGAAACAAATAATAACGTATAGAAAATTAACTAGCATGTAGAGGGCATATTTAAAAAAACCTAATAAAAAAAATTAAATGTATCCAGGAAATAGGAGGTTACCAAGCGCATGAATACTGAAACAATTTGCATGCACCAATCACATAATGGCAATCAATAGGCGGCAATAGTATGCCAATTCAAAAATATTTGTATATATTTCTACAAATAAATAGAATTTGTATAAAATTGTTGTATAGTTATGGATATGGCCCGAAGGCAAAGAAATTATCAACATACAACATAAGTAATAATTTAATATTTTAGTACAGTCTATTTGAACCTTGAATGGCGGAGGACTAGGATATTCAAATTTTATGTAAATTTGGAAGTCTGAAATGAGAATTGTAAAATGGAGAAAGGAGAACCAACACTCACCTGCCAAATGCCACCACGAGAGGTCCCTAAATATTATAGAGCGTAATACCTTGCTATAACTTATAAAAATTTAAAGTTAGATTGAATTATTAAATTTCTTATAAGACTTTGTGATGCTTTTATAAAGCAAAAGTCATTTTCATTTTTTAATAATTTTGTAACCCCTTGGAAGAGACGACTCCAACTACCATAGTCCAGGACCACCAGGAGTTGGATCGACATCAGCAGCTCATAAGAAAATTTCGACACGTGAGTGAGAAATATTGAAATAGTGACAGGGCGCCCTCAGTGCTTCGAAATTACATAATAATCAAAACTAGCTTGACAAAAGGGTTTTCTTATAAATTAAGAATTTAGTAAAAAATACTTGCGCAAGTAAATATAGTATTAAAGGTATTTTATTAGAAGAATACGAATAAATCCACATATCAGAATTTCTATGAATTAAAGAAGTATAAAATCTAGGCTAGTAATACATATTCATATGATCTTTAATTTCTGCAATATATTTTGCGATAGTTTGTCGTAGCTCTGATTCACTAGATGAATTGCTCTATTTATTCCGTCAGGTGCCGAATCTTGCACCCTGAGATAAAATATATATTCATTGCAAAGAAATCTATTGGATACTATAGAATTTAATATATATATTTGGATTATTGGTTGCCAATTTATCAAGTTGATTTTAAGGAAACTATTTTTTATGGAATTGTCCCAGTCGACAAGTATTAGCAAGCTTATATCGCAGCTACATACAAAAGGATGCATATGATTAAAAAATGAAAGCACATGGTAACGTTTCGTGCTATAAATTTAGAGAATAGTATTTAGCCTGTGATATTTTACTGATTTCGATATTGTTCTATTTTTATATTATATATTTTTTATCGCTCTTTATATTTTTTGCCCTGATCTATTTTTGCAATATTTGTTAATATATGTATCAAATTGTTTATGGTGTGCAATTATTTCAATTCCTCAATACTATAGGATAAGTACCATATATATATATTTATTTTTAATGAATTATCAGAATTATAGTGGAAGCTCATATCTGGGCCTATAAAGATTTTTATGAGACTGTATCCTATTAAAAACCACGACCTAATTTTTATAATTATATTAAAATATTTCATGCTCTACCGACTGATGCCACAGGAGGCTAATCGTTATTTAAATATAAAAAATAACGTGACAATGTATAATACTTAAAGCATTCATGCCATTCTCTCTCAAATAGTCAGCATACACACTACATTCATCAAACTCTCACATCCAACGTGTCTGTAATCACTCATTCATCTAACACATTCATTCAGTTACTGCCCTTTTTCAAATGGAAGTCGAGGTTGAGCCAGTAGACTCCGGCTAGTGGCCTGATAATTATATCAATACAAATAATGATAATAGTAAACAAAACTACACAATGTAAATGCAGTGATAATTATAGGAAATAGCCTATATGATAATAATTACCAGTCCAAGAGTTATTCAGTGAAATCAATAAACCCAAACTACGAAAAATATTGTTTGAATTATCAAAGAATAAAAATAAAATGATTTCTTCTCCAAATAATATACAGTGCTTCAAAATCCAGCTCAGAAAAATAACAATAGCGATTGAAAAATGATATCATTCCTTTTCTAGAGAAAATAAAATATTTCAAGAAAACAATACTCTATGTTCAAATGTCCAGTTCCGAAGATTTAATATTATTACTCGAACGTAATCCCATAGGATAGTTGTAGAAAATTCAAATGAGAGAATAAAAATTGAAATAAAAGAGATGAGTTATTATTGATAACATAATAATACTATATACTGGTATTCAAATAGTATAATCAGAACATCGTCACAGAAGGTGTATATTTTCTTTTATCTATTGAATGTGACAATAATCTCTTACTACAGATCAAATAAAATAATTTTCTGGATAATCTAAGAATATCAAATGGTATTGTAAATAATTACAAGAGCAAAAATACAGAGCTTCTAAAGAGTTCAGCTCCGTTATTTATTTAATTACTCTAAAGTAATTCTGAAAGAGCTCCTAATATTTTTATTGGAAGAAAACGATAGATATAATAACGATGAATAACATGATAGCATTATGCTAGTATTAATAGTTCAGTGATATTTAAATAAATTAATAAAAGCGTTGAGCCAAACTCCAATAGATAAAATAATTCCTAAATTATATCAAAATGAACAAAAGTAAACTTGAGAAGAGAAAATATTCCTAGCTCAATATTATTCTGCTCAAATAACCATTTTTTTCATCTGTTGACTCAAGAATAATCGTGATGGAGAAATTTCAGAATGTTAAAAGAAGAAAATAAGTGAAGAAAATATAGATAATAGTGTTGAAAAATAATAGTATTCTTGTTGAAATAAATCCATATCAAACAATAAGCTCACTAAAGATGATGATCTTTCTTTTCCACTAAATCTAAAATGCAATGAATCCAAAACCAAAATTAACCTGACTAATTTACTAGCTAAAAATGAAATATTACAAAGGATAATAATTAGAAAAAAAAATCTATGCTCAAATTTGAAAAAAATTTGAAAAAATCTACGCAAATTTGGCGTCAATAAATTCCTTCAGAGAGGTAACTATGCGTTGTTCAAGATTCCCCTCATTGGCATCACTTGTTTGCGAAACACAACGATCACACTTCCATGTTTTTTCTTATCCAGTTCACGAAAGTTTTTCATTGTTTTAATGCGCATGCACGTCGGATGATAAATATTCTCACAAACGGAGCACTCGATACAATCTTTCGAATCTACTTCGATTCCACATTCATCACACTTATTACTCATTTGCAACTAGGTTGTAATTAAATGGATAGAGTTGAAGAATTCTAGAAGGTTAGTTGAAACGTTGTTATAATGCTGTTAATGCCGGAGTCTACTTGGACGGCTATCAAGCTGATAACGGTAGCGATAGAACCATCCGTTAACGACGACTGCTCGAATAGAACTGATTGAGCCTTGAGGCACTCCTGTACTTAGTTTCAATTATTGGATCTATTCTCACTTGTATCTGTGGAGATAAGCTGTACATGTTGAAACCTGTTTGTTAGGTAGAGCTGAGTAGCTTGTGGCTATTACCCCTAAACCCTAGTCGGTATAATTTATCAAGAAGGATCATCTTATCTACGCAATCGAATGATTTGCATAGGTCTATCAGCACACCACAAGCGAATTTCTGACTTCAATATCTGATTCATCCAACTAGCCGTAAGTCGCTTCGCTCAGCCATAATACTAGGGATCCCTCTAAGCCAGGGGGCTCCGCCCCCTGGACCCCCGCTGGAATCGTCCAAGGAATGACTCAGTATGCTCGCCTGCATTTACATTGTTGGGCATTTTTATCAGTAGTATGAATTGTGGGGATAGACCGGTTTTTTTGCGCAATTACCCCCCCTCCCCCCTCCCCCACCCCCCTGAGTTTGCGCAAATTCCCCCTCCCCCTCTCCCTCTCCCTCTCCCTCTCCTTCTCCCTCTCCTTCTCCCTCTCCTTCTCCCTCTCCCTCTCCTTCTCCCTCTCCTTCTCCCTCTCCCTCTCCCTCTCCTTCTCCCTCTCCCTCTCCTTCTCCCTCTCCCTCTCCTTCTCCCTCTCCTTCTCCCTCTCCCTCTCCTTCTCCCTCTCCTTCTCCCTCTCCTTCTCCCTCTCCTTCTCCCTCTCCTTCTCCCTCTCCCTCTCCCTCTCCCTCTCCTTATCTTATCTCCCCTCTCCCAGTGAGGACGAGGGGGTTGAAAAGAGAGAGATATATCTCTCTCTCCCCTTCCCCTTGCCAAGGTGAGGGAAAAAAAAATTTCCCTTTTTGGAGGAAAAATTCCCTCTCTCTATAGTGACAGATTAAAGTGAATCCATATTTCTACATCTTTATACTGAGTGAATCTGTTACATCTTTATACTGACAGATTAAAGTGAATCCATATTTCTACATCTTTATACTGAGTGAATCTGTTACATCTTTATACTGACAGATTAAAGTGAATCCATATTTCTACATCTTTATACTGACAGATTAAAGTGAATCCATATTTCTACATCTTTATACTGACAGATTAAAGTGAATCCATATTTCTACATCTTTATACTGACAGATTAAAGTGAATCCATATTTCTACATCTTTATACTGAGTGAATCTGTTACATCTTTATACTGACAGATTAAAGTGAATCCATATTTCTACATCTTTATACTGAGTGAATCTGTTACATCTTTATACTGTAAAATTATAAAGTGATTGCAAATTAATACAATTGGTTTGCTTTCCACCCGACAGTTAAGAAAAATTTCACAAATTTATATTGAAATTTTCTATGTGCTGTACAAACCGCAGGCGTTATTTTTTAAGTGTTTCTCCGAGAATATCTATAGTAAATTTAGTATGAACAAGCATTCCAAAAATGGCTATAGATATCCTCAGACCTATATCACTTGGGGTATCAGCTCTATTGATGTCTTAACAGAGAGAGGTCAATGATCTAAGTTGATCTTTTACATTTTTTATCTGCAATGTCATACAAGCATTTCCAAAGTTCATCGGAATTTGTAACAATAGTTGAGAAATCATTTGCACTACAATAATGTAGATGACCTGTATCTAGTATATCGAGCAGTTCGAAAATCTCAGATAAAATTGGAAAATGTACATTTTCTGTTTTTGTTAACGCTAGATCAACATCATCGCCTTGGAATCCTGTTGAAAATTTAATATTTTTTGCAATAGAATCAAATTCATTGAATGAAATTGACATCAAGAGGCGAGTTAATTTTTTGAATTTTGCAAAGCTAAAACACTGCATGACCTTGATTGCTATGAACTATAATTGATAAGGTAGGAATGTGCACTTAGCTGTAACAGTTGTGTCTGAGGGGGCGTATCTCTTGATAAGGTAGGAATGTGCACTTAGCTGTAACAGTTGTGTCTGAGGGGGCGTATCTCGCGTCCTCACTCAATCAAGTCTACACTGATACTAAACCAAAATGTTCGAGGAAATATCTGAATTAAAAATTTGTTTACAACATTTCACTACAACAATACATCATAACTTCATCTTCAATTTTAATTAATTTATCTATAGACAAATTGTGTGGACGGTAATAGCACAAATAGTCTTTTATATCGTTCAAATTAACTGTGCTTAGAAAAATGTCTTTCAATTGTTTCGCCAAACTATAATTTTCAGGAGTTGATTTCCTAATTGCACTTTCACACTCATCATACCAGTCTATGCAGTTTTTTAACCTCACTTCCAATTCGTTGTCAGCAGCTAACCACTTTGTCGGATCCATAGTTGTCGAGCGAATGGAGTAAACTATGTGTAGGCGGGCACTATTATAGAGTAATTAAACGGTCTTTCTTCATTAATAATTGTAGACAGACAACACGTGCGAGCTTTATGCAATCTCAGTGCATGCAAGCAATAAACACACTGTAATTCCTTTCCGTTGTAGAAGAATCCATAACGTGCAAAGTTTCTTTTCTGCGCATTCGTATACATCGGTGCCAATTTCATACTTTGCATTCGATTGTTTTCGCACAAGAAATTATTTGTTTGATACATATTTTTAAACAGCAAAGAATTATAATGTTGGGCAGAGAATAAAGCACACCTTCCATCGGGTCTATACTTATGTATCTTACATGCATCATAACACCACGAAGTGGTGAAAAAGCTGAAATCAGGCTTGACAAAGTCCTCCGGTATGCATTGTACGTTAGAATGCAATCTTCTCAAAAACTTTGCTTTCTCAGTTCCTTTTGTGAAAATTTTCTCATAACCTGCAAGGTAATCACGTATTAATGAGTCACTGTATTCTAAATCTCCATCTTCCCATTTTATTTTATGATAGTTACGTTCCAGCCATGTTACATCGTTATACAATTTTGCGCTCAATTCCATCTTTGCAAATGGTGATTTGAAATGGAATACAGCATAATTATTGCACTCGTCAACGATAGCAAGTTCTTTCACAATAATTTGATTACAAGTTTGTTTAAACCAGTGAAGATCAACCGTAGCAATTTTCGTAGGTGTCTGCTTGTCGTCCACTCCTTTCTGTTCCTCTTCACGTTTCTGTTCCTCCACCTCTGGTGCCCCCTCCTCCTCCTCCTCCTCTCCCGACTTCTGGATTGGTGTACTGCTTCTCCTTGGTTCATAATAGAAACTTGTTGATTCAATATCGTAAAGTACCGACGACTGAGTTTGAGCTTTGTCCAAAATATCAGAATCAAGATCACACTGGATACCAATAGAGCGAGTTTGTGGCTTGTCCAAAATATCAGAACACAAAGAATAGGACATGATTCCTGTTCAAAGGTAAAACTGATAATGGCTTACATTTGGCGCAGTACACACCTTATATATAATATTGCATGCAGTGATGCACTCTATCAACAAATTACTGAACTTCTTTCACCATGCTCGTGAGAGGCGTGTACTCCATCACACGATCGCTAATTAAAACGCAATACGCGGAAGTATTTGCAGGTACTGCACTATTAAATTCCATTTCAATACGAACATCTGTCGATGATTTCAAATGACTTGGTTGGTGTGAACAATCTACAACAATCAGCGGTGTTGATTCACAAAACGTTTTAAAATCGATTTCTGTTCCGAGTTCGCTATTGATTGAATGATTATAATACGAGGGTGCGAAATCCAGGAACATCCGGTATAAAACTTCCTTCTTACCTAGCAGATTTTCGTATGGATAATACTCACTATTCAAATATACTTTAACATTGTAAATATTACAGCTGTCAAAATTAGATATTGATTTTTTAATTTTATTCTTTCGATCAGTTTGAAATGCAATTATAATATATTTTGGAGTATCAAAATTCGATGTCGTGCGTACTGACCAAGAATGAACAAGTGAATTTTGCAAATTTGGTAATTCACAAATTTCCCAATGGCGGAAACTTAATTTCAGTGGAGTGTCGGCATCGAGCAGTCTCAAAAATTTCAATCGCACATGATCTTCTAAAGTAATGTAGGGCATCCGCCATTGGAGCTTAGTAATTTTTACACTAACCTCTGTACCGGTTGCAGACTCGACGCAATTGAGGTCTGAGGGCGACCTCAATAATACAAGCTCTTGTTTCAAGTTTAAAATTATTCTTTGAAAATCTTCAAAAAATGGAAGGATTAATTTCAACGGCACACAGAAAGTGAATTTATTATCTGTTAGCTCATATCCTGCTCTGTCAAAACCAGCTAAATGATATGTGTTTTTATCAGATGCGTTCTTCACAAGAATAGCTTTAATTGTAGAAGTTAAACCAATTAATCTTGATTTGGAAATTTGTTGACCTGCTAATTCGTATCGTATTTCATCAAAAAGGTTGCCCACTATGTTACTGCTTAATTTATAGTCTGCCGCAATGGGCGCACCAGCCGGTTGAGTTGCCTCCCCTGCTACTGTAATCGCAGGCGCTGCCGGTTTTGTGCAGCTAACCGTTCCCTCAATCAATATAAATGATTTGCAAGGTAAAGTGTACACATCCAATGAATTTATTCCTATCCGAGCTTCATCAGAGTTTTTTATTTCTTGTCCCGAATAAACTGTATGAGTATGAAATTGGAATTTGGTTATGTCATTATAAAACTGAAGCTCTGTCTCCACATCCAGAATATCACTAATTGCTGCGCCTGACATTTCGCCAATCAACTATAAAACCTAATTTTTCCAATATTCTCGCACTTTTAGCCGATAACGCCCTATTGCTTTTAGTAGATGTTGACGCTATCGCGTTCCTTTCTCTAATGACTTGATTGGTCTTATTCGAACGCGGATTAAAAACAAGATATCCCATTACTTTTGTTTTTCACGTATGTGCAGTCTAATTGTAATTGTATCTCCGCGGAAATCAATAAACGATCCGTTCTGGTCTGTCACCTTTACATTAATAGTTTGAATTCGACGTGTATTCAAAGGTACATAAATAATTGGAGAGGGTACTTCGTTTATTAAATAACCGCTAGGAACCTTTGGCAAAAATTCGTAGATTATATGTTTTTCTTTTCCGTTAAAGTAACTGCCACATGCTAAATTACACTCAACAAGAATACTGTCAATGCTTGCTATGTTAACCAAATGTTTGGAATAATACCATTTATTTGCTTGCAAAACAACATTATCAAAACCGAGTATCTTAGCAATCGAATCAGAACGTGTTAAATCAATAGGCTTATCAGAATAAATTTCAATCTTCATAGTATTTGCATTTGCACGTATAATAAGTTTATTCTTCTTCCCATCAATATTCAATTTATTCTTTAAAGATTTTATAATATCTTCAAGTTCATATGCGCCGGTATCCAACATGATTAACTTATCGCCATATTTGAAGCTAGAATTTGTTCCTTTGTTTATGTTTGCAATACTATTGTAACTAGAAAAATTAATCAGTCCAATTTCCCATTCACAATTTTTGTCCAATTCTATAATTTCTTGTAAATGTTCATAGAGGTTACTTGACTTTGATCTTAAGGTAATAACGACCATCTTGTGTGTTCACCACAAACACTTAATTACAACTGATTTGCAAGAAACAATAATGTAAGATGGCCACAAAAATCGCTATTTAATGGCTGCATATGCTCCACATTATAAAATATATTTACTCCATTTTCTTTTTTCCAATATTTGTCCAATTCGTATGGCGGTTGTAAATTTCCAATTGGATCAAAATACCATACATTAGAGCCAACTTTCTTATATGCTACCCAATGTGTGCCATCCTCGCTTTCCCTTGCTAAATTCACAATGGCATTTTCGTTTTTTAGAATTTTTTTGGGTAATGCATCTAGCATATATATTCCTCTTAGCTGAATCTGTAATAATTTTGACCAATCAATCAAATCATAATTACTCAATTCTCCTTCAATATTCATGCCTTCTTCTTCTTCTTCTTCCTACTCTTCTTTGTTGTTCTACGTTTCTTAACTTGAGGGAATAAACTCACTCCATATGATGGTGGTGGGGCTGGGGGTAGAAGTCTGCCACCACTAAGCGGTGGGTAAGGCTTCAAATAATATCCTTTTCCTGCAATATGTTGTTTCAACTGAGCTATAGCTTTGCGTCTAATATCATTACTATAACTTCTCCTCTCATTCTTCTTCTTCTTCTTCTTTCTCAAAGACCCACCAAACGCCGCTTTAGCTTTCATAACGTTTGTAACAAGATAGCTAAGTGCTTTCTCGGCAAGGGGTGTTTGAGGATTTTTGAAAATGTCCCATGCAGCGTTTGCTAGAGCTCTGTCAGCTACCGCTCGAGTTTTATTATCGCTATTTTGAGTATAGGCTATATCATGTATCTTGCAAGCTCTATCTAATGAATTTATACCTTGATCACCTCTCTTTAACCTTTCATTAACCTTGGTGCCCGGCCCGCAATACTCGTATCCCGGAATATGATATTCTTCTCCCAGGTTATCAATTACCTTATTTAAAATAGTTGATGTCACATTACCTGCCAAACCTGACACACCTTTAAAAACTCTTGCCGCTGAACTCAAGATTCCTCTACCCCGTTTCCTCGAACTCTGCTTTTTTCTCCTACATACCATTTTTCATTACCTTTCAACTCAATGGTTGAACATTAACTGAGGTTAATTAATCAATACATCAACTTGAATTGAATTGGTTTAATTTTCAATCGAGTTGGAAATGAATTCACACCACAATCAATCATAGTCAAAAATGTCTAGACTGAAACAACATATCGTTCACTCTCTCTCACACAACTGTTTACAAGATTTTATGTTTTCGGGGCTAATACAAAGCCAGCATATTGCCCAAGACCCATCTTAGATGTAATAAGATCTCCGACTTGCTCCTCAGTCAAATTATGTTGTTTAGCCTCTATCCAATTCATATTAAAACTAACTTTTGCGTAATTCCTTACAATATCATAGGCCATTTTGTGAATGAATAATTTAAGATAATCTATGAAAGCGGGTGAACATTGCAGTCTCATGACAGCACCCTCTTCCGAATTTTTAATTGCCTCAGCTATTTCATCACGAACGCTTTTCACAGCGACTGCCATCTCGTTTTTCTTAATAAAATCTCCTATATCATTTTTAGTTGCATACTTTTCCGCAATTTGCTCAATTAGAATAGCAATAGCATCTTTTGTAATGAATTGTTCAATACCCTCCATAATATTAGCTTTTATTGCACTCGCCATTTCAGATAATCGTTTTTCAAACTCTTCCTTTGTTAATGAAGAACTAGTCAATTTCTGCAAAGTAGATTCTAAATATTGCTTATCAATTCCCGATGGATGTGTTTCATTTACTTTAGTAAAAATTTCTGTACTAAGTTGTTTTAATTTAGTATTGAGATAGTTTCTGTCCAGCACCTCCAAATTCTTAATTTTATCCGATATGGCTTTTAATTTCTCATCTAAATAAGCTTTATCAACTTTATCGTTGTTAATACTGAGCAACTGAGATGAAAAGCTGTCTGTTAAAGTTTTCACTTCTCCTAGAGCGGATTCTAAATTTAGAGTTCTCTCTGCAATAGCTTTATCGATATTAGCACTGAAATTTTGTAATGTACTTAGAATATGTTCTCTTTCAATTATGCTCACTCCAATATTCTTTGTATTTTCCGAAACGAGTTTGGTTATTTGCGAATCTAAATAAAATTTCACAGCTTCGCTGATTCCTTGTTGATTTATCGATTCGATTATCTTCTGTGTTATCGAGTCAATATCACACGTAAGATTAGCAACAGGTCCGCTAGCACTAGGCGTATCAATTCGTCCGAATCGATGTAGAGTCATCGTAACACTAAACAATTAATTTTGCTTCTTTTAGCTCTTCAATTATAGACGCGATCTCCACATCATGCCCGGTGTTGCCACTAGCTTTTGAGGAATAGAGTAAATTTAATCTTTCCACTAATTCGTCAAAATTATCAAAGTATTGATAAATTCTATCATGAGAATTATTTTTTGCAAATTTCAATAAACCCCAACCCTTCTTTTTACTAAGTTTTTTACTGGGAAATAACTTTTGAATCATTTGCGATTTAATTCCCTGATTTCGTTTAACATAGCCTCTTCGATCTAAATGTATGCTTGTAAGTGTTAAGATTTTTTTATACTTATCCAGATCTCTCTGATTATAAAGATTTGAGTTTGGTCTCGCACTGAATAATAACTCAAGTAGACCATGTGTTAAACGGAATCTTTCACTATCAATATCTATATAACCGTTATCGAATATTACTTGCTGATTTCCAATATAATACACGTCATCTTTAGAATTATATGAAATTCCATAACTGATTGAATTATTCACTTTTTCCGCATGAAACGTTTTTAGATATTGTGACAGCACATCATCGTTTCTGCTAGAACCAAGTAAACTGTTTTCAAATTTAGTCGAGCTTAAAAAATTGTCTGTTGAACTCTCATAACTCTCTTCATCCCCCTCCTCATTATCATCAATATCCATACTCTCTTGTTCCTCTTTTACTTCTTCCTTTTTAGGTGTAAAATCATGATTAGAGTGCAAACTAGATTTGGTTTTTCCCAATTCAATTATAGGTTCTATTAATGGCGAAAGAGTTTTCCTATTGAATTCCTCCGTTCGTTTTTCAAAATTGACTAAGCTTTTATGCTTGTCACTGATCACCTTTCTCAATTTCTTAATCTTTTCTATTAAACTCTCCTTCTTGTTATTTACTATGCTATTTCCTCTCCTCTTCCTCCTCCTCATATGTGTTTTAGACAACATGACTGTACAAAGAATTAATCTCTACTGAACGGAAAGAATCGTGTCCAGTGAATCCCGATATTTTCCTTCCTTTATATTACATTCTTTTAAAATTGTAAGAAAATTATGCGGTTTACGATTCCAAACTGTATGACAAAGTTTACTGAAATCTTTATAAGACATATCTCCTCCAACATGATCTCTGTGAATTAATTTCAGACTCAATAAATCCATCTTAAAAATTATTATCATATTTGCGTTATCTCTAGTGAAATGTTTCTGTGTAGCTCCATAACTCTGAATTAAATATGCAGTGTCAATATTTCGATGTCGTCCCATAGTAAAATATTCTCTTATCTGTGGCACATTACTCAGTTGCAAGTCATCAAAAATTACCAAGCTATATTCAGGGATACGGTTTGGATGGGGAATTTGGCTCACATCATCTTTCATGTGAAATCCGATATTTTTCAAACCTGCAAATACCTTATTTAAAAAAACATATTTTGGTTGATATAAACTTTTGCTAAATAAGTAAATGTGCTTAAATTTTAAACCATTTTCAGCAAATACTAAATTAAATAAGAGATTTGTTTTTCCCCCAGCACTGGGAGATATAATTAACATTCGTGCATTGTGAGGTAGTAGATCTCCATTTTTACAAAATGCAGGCTTTTCTTTATTTGTAATTAATTTATCAAAGTTAACAATTGGTAATTGGCTCATGATTACAAACGTACAGAACGTGATCTGATAAGGTACTGAAAATTTTTACAATAGTTAGAACAAAGCCACTGGTATTTAGAACAATGACCAAGGGCATGATGACGCTACATGTATAGAGAGGCGTTTCCCAGAGATTGGAATGCAGGCCAACACTCTCCACCTCCTCTCCTCCTCATCATCAGACAGATTATGGATGTTCAAAAGATTCTTATATTACGAAATGAGAACCAATGTTTGATGATGACAAATAATACTTCTAATATATTTTCAACAAATGTACATCATGATATTTACAATAAATGTTCAATAGATTATTTACAATAAATGTACATGTTATTTACAATTGAGTACAAAAGATTATTTTTCATCTAATAATTGATCTTTACTAATATAGCTAGGTTTAGAAAATCCAATCCATTTCACTAACAATCCTTTTTTATCACGTTTTAATATTTTTTCAATCAAATACACTTGTCTCTCCGTTTCGTTTAATTGCGTTTTTTTAATTTCTTCTGCATAAAACCGGCCACTAATTACTTCACCGTTTAGATCTCTCAGTGAGTAGGTTATAGGTTTGGAAGGGAAAATGGAGTGAATCACAAAATACTCTGCGCTCCAGTTTATGTTATAAGATTTATCGAAAAATAATCGTTTCTTCGAGATTCGCACGATATCGCCTAGCTTAAATTTTGGTTTTGAATTTTTCAATTTATATCGTCTATTGAATGCAGAATTCAATGACGATAAAACATGTGTACGATCTTTCCTGCGAACATCTTTAGGTTTCATTCTAATTGAACTGTGCACTGTAGCATTATAATTTTGAACCAAACTGTCTAGATTGGTTAACCAGTTTTTGGTTCCGTGCTCAGTTAAATATCTATAAATTTTCGATTTCAGTGTTCTAATCAGCCGTTCAACTATAGATGCTTTCTTATCGGTAAAAACATGGTAATGTTTAATACTATATTTATCTAATAATGCTTTAACTTTTGAATTGAAGAATTCTGTTCCCTGATCTGTTTGAAACAGCTTAATGCCCTTATTTTTAGAAATAATTGGTTGGAGAGCGTTAAATACAGATTGACTTGTCTTGTCTTTTAATGGTACACAATATGCAAATTTTGTAAAACAATTAATAACAACTAAGATATATTTATAACCCTTATTAAAACGTGATAAACTTATCATTTCAATAAGGTCTGCTTGAAGGAGATCTTTTTCACTTTTCAGTTCATACTTGCGAGTGGGATAGTTCACACGCGGCACGCTATGAAGCTCTAAAGCTAGCTTAGATCTAATAATATTCATGATATTTACAACAGACAAATCAAATTAGTGGTGTTGGATGATTGTCACGACACATACTGATCAATCAGTTGAAGTGTTGAGGGTATAATGACCGAAAGGCAGAGTATTCAGACCATTTTCTTCAATGTATCTTTTATCGTCATAAGGACTCAAACAGACCTTAGCACATTCGACCTGAAACATACTATGGTTATAGGATCTTAACATACTAAATTTTTCTACATGTACACTACGTTCAAACAATGATTTCTTATACAAATTAAAATTAAGTTTTCTACATTTAACCGATGACTTTACTCCTTTTGCTACGCATTTATTTACAACCTCGTCATCATTCTCATTACAAACTAAAAAGCTGTAAAGTTTCGATCTAAGACCTATAAATTTAGAGATCGGCCTTGAGCCCGTTTCATCCTTAAACTTACCTACAACTTTATTTCTCTCCATGGAAAAGCAAGGGTGGGCAGGTGGATAGTTAGAAGTATCGAAAAGGGTCAAATTTTCTCTAATCAACTGATACACATCTTCGACTTTTAGGTTTAGAAGAAAACTGTCGGTATCGGTCATACAGAGTTCTACGCGGTTCCAGGGTACGATTTTTTGTAATTTGCAATAGAAAAAATCGTACATATGGAATTTACTCAACTCCAGTACGGAAAAGCCGGAATAGACAGGTTTGTTCATTTTAAGTTCCAACTTGCGAGAGAAAACCGCGATCACGTCCGGACTAATTATTTGCCAGCGTTTGCATAACGGATTTGAAATGTACTTGTCTAATCGTTTTTCGTCTGTAATAATTTTAACATTCATATGTTTCCGAACTGATTGTATAGTCTTACCAAATATCAAGTTACAACAGGCCTTAAAGAAGGATATTTCAAATTTATTTTTCGCGTTCTGTCTATTCCGGATATTGAAGTCGATGTAGCTTTTCAGCCAGGGAGATTGGGAAAAACTAATGACGCGATGCACTTTCAATAATTTCAAACCGAGCTGAAGGTAGAGTTTTAAATTGACATAGTGTACAATGTACTTTTCACGGTTAAAAAGTGTGTTCATGAGTTTTCTGGTCACTCCCTGACCGTTCTCATTTGTCTGATACTCGGACAGCAATTCCCGCGGTGGAGTTAAGTGTAGCGGCGCGAGAGGGAAGCTGGCATGCTTATCGTGTAAATCTTTCGGGTACTCGAGATCACATTCAATTACGTAACCAGTTCCTGAATTGCTGTCCAAATTCGCGAAATCAAGTTTGGAAATTTCTTCCTCTGTGAGGAATTTGAAATTCCCAAAAGGGAGGGGTCTGCTCATAGCTTCCGAGTATAAACTGTTTGCATCGATATAAAGCAGATAATTAGACGGTTTTGAAGGATCGTATGTTTCGGGTAGATGTTTGTTATTTGCTTCGCAATAACGTTTACCGATAAATGACACCCCACCCCTCATCCCCGCCTCAAACATAAGATGCATGTCCGGATCTGTAAGTAATTGCAGTTCGACTTTAGTGTGTTTCAGCATGCAATTCCAGGTGAAGTGCGCGAGAGAAAGAAAATGGGTCACATCAAGACCGTATGAGCTAAAAAGCGTAGACCTCATGGATTCAAAAACTACCGCTAATAGCATTACGTCCAAACATAAATAAAAATCGTGATATTCACCCAGATTTTTCAGCTTGAATGTTGAGAACACTCTTTGCGCATGCTCATATTCTTCGCGAGACAGAGGTGTATCAGTTAAGTCGTTATGAAAACATTCAATGGGAGGGAGCGATGTTTCCGCGAATTTTTCGGGACAGCTCATGTACGAGTAGGGATATACTCCTTTTTTCAACAAGAGCTGTCTGTGTTCGCGAGGTGGATCATGAAACACCGAAAATAATCGTTCGAACTTCTTTTCCATGTCTGTACTTTCTACCAAATTACGCACCAATACTTCCAAGGATTCAGACATAAACTTGTAGGAATCTAAAAATTTAATTTTGCCTACTGAAAGTGTCAAAAATCTCTCTGACGTATTTGCGATGCAGGATATTTCTTTTTTACATTTACCGAGCGATTTCAGAATAAAATGCGAATCAAAACCGGAGAAATTATGGAAATAACACGAAATGTACTCCGGAGTACGAGCTGTTAAATTGCAAGAAACATGTGCTGCACATAGGTAATTACCGGTTTCATGTGCATGGTGACGACATTTAATATCGGTTTCTGAGAACGGTTCAGCACAAAGCCCGCAGTTTACTGAATTTTGAAATTCGCGCTCTTCACTTTCGGACAAATGTTGCATCGGAATTTCACCTTTCATATCCTCATACAAAATTTCGCCAAGATCTGTAATTTCCTGAAGAAATTTCTCCATGATTTTTTCGTCTAAACTACTCGATCTATGGAGTACAGGTCCGTAGGCGATTTCTCCGTTTACATCTATAACAACGAAACAATACCCGCAAGGAATATGCCGCGCCGTTTTCTTTGTGTAACTACGAGTAACTTCATCGGAATCGGAATCATCATCATCATCATTATCAATATTCACAACGTATGTTTCTAAATCCGCGTAAATTGTGTATTTTTTCTTTAACGTCGCGCCTAGTTTTTTGAATTTAATTGTCTCTCCGCGTTTAGGATATGAAACGCGCTGAGATTCAAACTTGGAACAAAGTTCCATATGCTTCAACAAATTTGCTTTACCGTCTACATTTCGAGTTTTGTTTGATATGAACCGGTGAAAACAGAAATTGCATACATGTACTTGACCCTTGTGTTTTGAAAGGTGACAGAAAAGACGCGATAAACCGTTTTTCCCGTTCGCGGTGTTTACTAAACAATAATGAGTTTTTCCTGCATCGCCTTTCAACATTAAAAGATTAATTTGGTGTTTACGAGTGCGGAAAATGCTTGTACGGTAGGGGAAAAACTTTTTGTTGTCATACGCGATGACATGAATTGCAATGTCCGGATTGAGTATTTCGAATTTCTTAATATCGCGTGTCGTCACCGGGAAATTTACACCTCGCATATTGAGTCTGTGAGCAAACTTGCTCAAATACTTTACAGTCAAGTTCGTGTTCCTTGGCTTCTGATGGAAATACGCGAGCACTGACCATAAAAAACATTTTTCGTCAGAGAGATTTTTGACATTTATAATACATTTTTTGTTTTTCAAAAACTGGGGTGTTTGAATGAAACTGGATGTGTATATAGGATTAAATTTAATCACGTTCACATCCAGTGATTCAATTTTCTTTAGCACCCATCCACTGCCATGTCTTACGAAATTTTCGAAAGATGAGAGGATTTTTCTCACAGCCAAGAAAAAATGCTCATTAAAATCTTCATAGTTCTCAAGCACGTTTAGCGCTATGTTGGAGTAACTATGTAGATTTATTAGAGATGAAACAGACTCATCAACCTTGTCATCCAGCACCACTAATTTATACAATAAAACGTTTAAAACTATGTACCACCTTACATTTCCATCATACCGTGCCGCATGCTCCCTAATTATCTCGAAAACTCGAGTTTTCGACCTCTCAAGCACATTCTCAATGTCAATATCCTCGTCATCGAGGGTGATGCGATGGCGGACTGCGCTTGAATTGATGCCACGAAGTCTGCGTTCCCTCGGCATGATGCTGAAAAAACAAAAGAATAATGATCAGGATGGCATAGGCAATTAATAGTGTAAAGGAGTACAATTCACAATCAGTTGTGAATTAGCATTCACGATGTTATCACAAGGACAGATAATGTTGCATGAAAGATTGAGATTATTAACATTCGATAAAAGATGGTTGAAATCTTCTCCGCATTTGTCCGCGGAAAACATGGCGAAAGAGGGATTTATATTCGCGTGTGAACCGGACATTGTACGCTGCGTATTTTGTTCAATTTTTTTAGGAGATTGGGAGCAAAATGATGTTGTAGCCAACGAACATGCAAAGTTTAGCCCGAACTGTAGAAGGAAAGGAAATATAACAATTGAAGAGGAGAATTACGATAATAATATTCTACGAGAATATGAAGAAAGATATTTATCATTTACCAATATGCCAGAAGATTTATCTGTACAAGGAGAGTACTTTGAAAAACTACCTCCACACCATCTACATTGTTACATTTGCAAACCATTAACTGATAGAGCAGACTATTTTGCAAGAAATGGTTATTTCTTACATAACTATCACTATCTACAATGTGTGTTTTGTAAATATATTATCGTTGAACCATTTGAAAAAGTAATGCATTTACCGTTTTGTTTATATGCTGATGAGTGTAAGAAAAAAGAAGAAGAAGAAGAAGAAGCTCATCATACAGATGAAGCGAAAAAATCACAAGCATGCAGTATAATGTAGAAGGTTTTTTATCCTCCGAGGACAAACACTGTGCTCGGAGGAGAAAAACTGTGCTCGGAGGAGAAAAACTGTCCTCGGAGCATAATTTTCCTCCTCAGAGGATAAAATCGAAGTAAAAATGTACTTACATGTACTGGTTGATGCTGCGTGAATCTCCTCGAGTGTAGAGGTGTAGATAGCGGCCTATGCTACAGGTGTAGATAGCGGTCTATGGTACAGGTGTAGATAGCGGCCTATGGTATGATTGATTCCTCTCAGGTGTAGATACTGCCTTTGACTCCTCGAGTTGAGAGGTGAGAAAATGCTGTGAAAACAATGAAATATTTAATAACTGTAACCAAATATATATAAGTAGAGTACTATAAAGTACAATAAATTATCGCTAGAGTGTGCTTTTCATAATAATAATAATAATAAGCTAGAGCAAGCTAATCTGTTAGTAGTGATCTTGTCTTTGCTGATACAACATCAAGCTACTGTACTGAGATGGATAATGTGTTTGGTGCGGGATCAGTGGAGTCTGAGTTAAAGTCTTCAGATTTGTGCGTTCAATTCATTATAGATAGACATTTTAATCAATTAAGTGAATACCATTCTGTTCCTTTAGAAAAAATGAGATATCAATATAAATTAAGTGAACTCTTGGACATGCACCTAGATATATTGGACCAGTTAGCAGAAAAAGGATGGACAAATCTACAATATTTAACTTTTGTGAGAGATTATGAAAAATTAGGAGTTTGGCATAGTGATAACTATAATCATATTCTTGTTTGTGATTTATATGGTACATCATATGATAAATTCTGGGGGAATGGCGATATCCCAGGCTCATGTGTGTGTGCAATCCTTACACACTCTATCAATAGAATTAAGAAGGTTATAATAGAAAACAATGCTCATTTAACAAAAGAACAATTAAATAAACTTATCTGGAATTTTTTACGAGATTCTTCAGATGAAACAGGCTTAGAACAAGATTGACAAAGAAAGATCAAAATCAAGTATGTGTGCAATATTGTAAATAAATGAAATGCATCAACTTTGCTACTGGTTGGTTAAATATTAAAATGCGTTATCTCATTGATGATAGAAAACACTGACAAGATAAGATTCATGTTTGAAAAATGAGCTCCTCTTACTTCCATGTTGAAGGATCTAACATGGAGAACAATATTGTCCTCGGAGAAGAGGAAAATTTAAGTAAAAATGAACTTACATGTGTTGATTTGACGAAATGAAATAATCGGATATGCTTCTCTCAGCTCCTCGACTCGGTTCAGGTATTGTTCCAGCTTAGCTCCTCGGCTATGATTTTCTCGATGCAGGTAAGTTTCCCTCACGAGAGCACAACTGCTTATGAGACCGAGTTGTGAGGTGAGAAAATGCTGTGAAAACAATGAAATATTTAATAACTGTAACCAAATATATATTATAAAAATCAATTTAGTGTTATTTCACAAAAATATGAGAATGTAACAAAAATTTTTACTTACAATCAATAATGTTAGCGTCGAGCTAAACCTCTGTGGAGTATGCAGTGCTCGCCAATTGTGATAGGCCTCCTCGGCAGCTAGTACGTGTAGACAAGTGCACTCAATCACTCTCCACTACGCAAGCTGCATTAAGTGATAAGAAATTAAAAATGTGTTTTTATATAGCTTGATGTATGCACGCACAAGCTGACATCACTCGGTCGCTCACTCAGTCAAGGCCGGGCAACGCCCTCCCGACCTTCACAAGGCCGCCCGAGGAGCAGAATGGATTCACTTTAACTGGCAGTATACGAATGACGGATTAAAAAGGAACTCACGACTGATTTCTCTTTCACATAGCTTTTGCAATAGAGGAAAAAGCAGTAGATATGGAGTAAGCGAGAATAGGAGATAACGCATGGGGCCATCTGTTTTTTTCCACCTAGTAGTTTGCACAATCTTTAAGCTTATGCGAGAGACAGAGAAACGATGGGTGTATCACACTCTCTCTCTCTTGTACCCTCCGAATTATTCAATTTGCAATCACTTTATAATTTTACAGTATAAAGATGTAACAGATTCACTTTAACTGGCAGTATACGAATGACGGATTAAAAAGGAACTCACGACTGATTTCTCTTTCACATGGCTTTTGCAATAGAGGAAAAAGCGGCAACGTGCCAGGGGGCCCGAGTTGGGTACAAGCCAGTCTGCTGCTTGTGTGAGAGAGAGAGAGTCATTTGGTTCTAATCGTTCGAACTGATAAGACGAGAAAATGACTGCTTATTTTGATTGCACAAGTTTTAATGAATTCTCAATTGATGCAGACCAGCAAGTCAATTGGGGATTTGACCATTTTCCTTTTGATTGGTTTAGAGTAACAAATGTAACATTTCCCGATAATGGTGAAATTCACCTTGAAATTATAGATATTGATAGTGAGGGGGACTTTAAGGAAATTATCAAATTGCCGAATGAGTATTCTCTAGTACTAAACAAGCATAAGCTTAAAAGTTTTCTTTCTCGGTCGTGGGAACTAAATGTCAGTGGAAATAGAATTTTCCTAAGAGAACTGTACCGATATTGATGATGATGATTTGTCCACACCAAGTGATATAGGTCTGAGGATATCTATAGCCATTTTTGGAATGCTTGTTCATACTAAATTTACTATAGATATTCTCGGAGAACACACTTACCAAAAAAAAAAAAGTAACGCCTGCGGTTTGTACAGCACATAGAAAATTTCAATATAAATTTGTGAAATTTTTCTTAACTGTCGGGTGGAAAGCAAACCAATTGTATTAATTTGCAATCAATTTAATTTTACAGTATAAAGATGTAACAGATTCACTCAGTATAAAGATGTAGAAATATGGATTCACTTTAACTGGCAGTATACGAATGACGGATTAAAAAGGAACTCACGACTGATTTCTCTTTCACATGGCTTTCGTAATAGAGGAAAAAGCAGTAGATATGGTGCGAGTAAGCGAGAATAGGAGATAACGCATGGGGCCATCTGTTTTTGGGCCATCTGTTTTTTTCCACCTAGTAGTTTGCACAATCTTTAAGCTTATGCGAGAGACAGAGAAACGATGGGTGTATCACACTCTCTCTCTCTTGTACCCTCCGAATTATTCAATTTGCAATCACTTTATAATTTTACAGTATAAAGATGTAACAGATTCACTCAGTATAAAGATGTAACAGATTCACTTTAATCTGTCAGTAGATACAGTATAAGTTATTAGATGTATTAATTTGCAATCACTTTATAATTTTACAGTATAAAGATGTAACAGATTCACTCAGTATAAAGATGTAACAGATTCACTTTAATTTGACAGTAGAGAATTTTTCCCTCAAAGGGAAATTATTTTTTCCCTCATCTAGCATTCACTTTAATTTGACAGTATAGCATTAGATGTAGAAATATGGATTCACTTTAATCTGTCAGTATAAAGATGTAGAAATATGGATTCACTTTAATTTGACAGTATAGCATTAGATGTAGAAATATGGATTCACTTTAATTTGACAGTATAGCATTAGATGTAGAAATATGGATTCACTTTAATCTGTCAGTATAAAGATGTAACAGATTCACTTTAATTTGACAGTAGAGAATTTTTCCCTCAAAGGGAAATTATTTTTTCCCTCATCTAGCATTCACTTTAATTTGACAGTAGAGAATTTTTCCCTCAAAGGGAAATTATTTTTTCCCTCATCTAGCATTCACTTTAATTTGACAGTATAGCATTAGATGTAGAAATCTCCATTGGGAGGTCTATATATGCCAATTACAATAACTGTTTCATTTAGTAAAATCAATCTTACAGCTGTAAGTTCTATATGTCCTTCTAAATTATATTGATCTGTGTCAATAGGGATGGATACATTTCACTTTATCAGTATTTATCAATTTTGTACTCGCAAACAAAGCTACTCCTCCTTTATTAATCTTCTTCCTACAGGAACAATCAAGAAGTTACATATTCTTTGAATTTATGAGATCCTTAACTTCTACCCTTATTCCAAATTCGCTGAGTGCTATGATATCCTCTTATAATCCTCTTCCAATATTATATAAGAAGGTTGTCCACTGAGTTTCCTATACATATTGTCTCTCTTTCTCATAAATTCAACTAAACTCTTAGTAATCCATCTTTTCAACGGTTCCATTTGGTGGAAAATTTTGTCAATGAAAGAATGCTTCTCGATAGAGCAAGTCAACCTGTTAATGAATGTGTCAACCAGCGAATCATATCATCATCACCGCTGTGAATATCTTCCAATGTTTCATTCCCTAGGTCGGAAATGATACTGGAAAAATTCATTGTAATTACTTATGGGACTGGGTTTTTTCTTGGCTTTATTAATATGTAGAAAAGTAGAATAATGGTCGGTTATGGATGTTTCTGGTATTGCACCAACAATCTTACTATCATTTACAGTATCTTGTTTTAAAAATATATGATCTATACAATAATTATGTAATCTTGTGGGTTTATTTATAGGATTTATACCCATTCAAATGCATAACACAGACTTAGATATTCATTTGTGAGATTGGTATTATCTATAGATAAAGTTCATATCACCAATTATCACAACATTACATTGATTTTTTCAGAGATTTCATATGATCATCCAGACTAGTTATGAAGTAATTTTTATAGATAATGAAGGAGAACGGTACAAAGCGATTACTCAGAGGTCATAGCCATCAATATTGCAACTGATACTCAGAGGATTCACATTAACAATCATGAGTTCCTTTAAATTAAAAACTACCGATTCATGTACACAGACAATTACTTTTTGAGGATTTAGATGCAGTATCAACATTATTATAGCCTGGTAAATTGAAATCAAATTCAGAATCGTCACAAATCAAAGTTTCAGTTGAAATGATTACCGGTAAGTCAAATTTCATTTGGCTATTAATTAGATGATAAACGAATTGGTCGACATTTTTCCTTATACTTCTAATGTTCATATCAATTATATTCATACAGTTATTACTATCTTGCAGAGAGAAACTAAAAAATTCATTAACTTCAAGTGTTTCATGAATGTCCTCAGACAAATCATGATCCTGATTCGGCATAGTTAATCAATAACCAACATCAACCAGATGAAAAATCAATGTTTGCTATCTATCTAGATGGTTTCAAGGTCCATTGCACTTCTTACCGGTACGGTATCGGCTTCCTACCTTCTTCCTTCCTCACGAAAATTTTTCCGTCTCCAACATAAACGAACTGATAGCCTTTCTGAAACGCTAGTTTTCGCGTTCCCCTGAACAATTCCATTGTAGAGGGGCCAGATCCGCCACGATGGTAGAAAGTCAAAGTGTTGTAAGTGACAAAAACAGTTTTTTCCAGAACAGCTGAAAAACTTATAACATTATCATTCTAACAAATCATCACATTTTTATTGTGCATATGTGCTCCATTTCAACTGTTTTACATGAAAATGTGATGAAAAAATCTTATTTACAAATTTTAAAACAAGTTTTGGCACTTACAACATTTTATTACTACCTAGTGTTATTGGAAAGGCAGTTACAACAATTTGCCTCATCATTTTTCAGTGTAATGTAGGTTGTGTCGCTTGCAACATTCTGCCTCATACAGAAAACTATTGTTTGGAGGTTACAATTTTCAATTTTTCACTATAATTGAGTAAATATTTGAAAAATAAAATATTTTTGATGAGAAAAATTTATTCACTCATTAGGCCTAACCTTAATTTGTAGTTATGATAACTTACCATGAAAGTACTTCAAGTTTATGGATAATGACCTACTGCACACATTCATACGGTAGGTATAGTTTTATAGGCCTACTGAAAATGAATTAATTTTTATTGTAAATAAAATTTGGATTGAAGCAAGGAAAGAATAGAAATTGAAATTGTATTGGCTAAAAAACATGAAAATTTATTCACTGATCAAGATTTAGATTAATTCACTGAGATGAATGAAAATCCACTGTGTTTAATGAATAACTACCGTACCTTGAAAGAAACGATCAATTAATAACTAAAACAATATTATAAGAACAATAATTGATGATAAATAAAATTAAATTCATTCATTAATCAACTGAGCAATCTACAATGAATAAACTATCTATAAGTGGAACAATTAATATACAAAACAATATTATAAGAAGACTACCTAATTAATAATTTCCTACTATCTCCTTATTGTGTGGCAATAGGTATATTCTCCAATTTCAATTATGGTTTTCTAGAGCTACTAATCTAATTGATAAAAATAATAAAAATCTGGTGTGGTACACTCACACAACTTTCCTTGCTCATGAACTATAAGCCTCATTCTTAAACGAGAATGATTTAGGGGAATAACATAATGACGATTGGCGGCAACATATTTGAAACTACGATCAGACTTCTGTATATGTGTATAGTTGTTCTCAGAGTACTTTTTCCTTTGTGTAAATTGTGATAATTGTGTAAATTCGATATTTTTTAAAAGTCGTCAAAACAGCTGTTCTACAGATGAAATATCTCGATGTGTTCTTTTTATGAACTGCCTCTACCTACCTACCTCATGCACGAGAAAGAGGCTACAAAGTCCATTTCTCAGGATGGGGTGGACCCCTCATTAGTTTCTCAGAAAGGAGACTCATTCCAGTTAATAGAGCCGATAAATAACTATACAGGGTATGAATTTGAAAAAATCGGTCAAGTCATTTTTGAGAAAATCGTGAAACACATGTTTTTTTAGTGATTATCCGCCATTTTTCTCAATAATATTACGGAGCTCCTGAAATTTTCCCAGAAATGAGACTCATGTCAGTTGATAGGGCTTATAAATAGCTATCCATGGTATGAATTTTAAGAAAATCGTTCGAGCCGTTTTCGAGAAAACCGTGAAAAACATGGTTTTTTAGTGATTATCCGCCATTTTTCTCAATAATATTACGGAGCTCCTGAAATTTTCCCAGAAATGAGACTCATGTCAGTTGATAGGGCTTATAAATAGCTATCCATGGTATAAATTTGAAGGAAATCGTTGGAGCTGTTTTCGAGAAAACCGTGAAAAACATGGTTTTTTAGTGATTATCCGCCATTTTTCTCAATAATATTACGGAGCTCCTGAAATTTTCCCAGAAATGAGACTCATGTCAGTTGATAGGGCTTATAAATAGCTATCCATGGTATGAATTTGAAGAAAATCGTTAGAGCCATTTTCGAGAAAAACGTGGTTTTTTAGTAATCATCCGCCATTTTTTCCGCCATCTTGAATTGAATTTTATTGAATTTCCTACTGTCGGGTCCTCATGGTATAAGGACCTTAAGTTTAAAATTTCAAGTCAATCGGTTAATTAGGAATGGAGTTATCGTGTTCACAGACATACACACATACACACACACACACATACACACACACACACACACATACACACACACATACACACACACAGACCAATACCCAAAAATCATGTTTTTGGACTCAGGGGACCTTGAAACGTATAGAAAACGTGAAATTGGGGTACCTTAATTTTTTTTGGAAAGCAATACTTTCCTTACCTATGGTAATAGGGCAAGGAAAGTAAAAATCCAAGTATCCTTTCATCATTGAAATCAATAGGTATTCTGAATGGAATCTGCCAGGAATGATTCCATTCTTGCACAAATCAGTCTTCTTCATCAGTCTCTGGCAGAATATCAGCTATCTTCTTATTGTGTGGCATACATAGGTATTCTGAATGGAATCTCTCAGGAATGATTCCATTCTTGCACAAATCAGTAAGATTCTTGTATTTCTTATCATTGATAGGTAGCCGGTCATAATAAAGTGGTGTTCTATCAAATTCCACTCCTTCCCTAGTTCTTCTACTCATCATTACCATCCTTGGTTCTTCATCCTTGTTGTATGAATTTCTAAGAGAAACATGGGTTTTTCCTTTTTCAAATTCACAAATTCGAACATTTGAGATGTTCAATTTCTCTCCTTTCTTTTCAAGGTTGTACTTTGAAGAAGATTTTTTGTAATCAAAAAAGTCGGTGTGCTTCAGTACTTCTACATTGAAGGGCTTTGGCTTCAACCTTGAATTTGCAATGAGTGTTGGCCACTCACTTGGTGCCCAAACATGTCTCTTCTTTGTGAAATTTTCAATAGTTGCATGCACTGAGTCAACAGACATGTAGGTATGTCCAGGCAACAAATACGTGATAGATATTTTTCTAATATTTTTGGAGATCTGTACGAATTCATACAAACAAGTAATCATTTGTTTGTTCTTGTTCTGTCCAGGACAACTATCACAGAACAAAGAAACTTCTTCAACAACCTCTCTCTTATCTACTGTCTCAAGATATTTTATCATAATCGAGCATATTCCATTGGCTCCTCGATGTCCATCAGCCTCGCCCCATATATAGCAGTGTCCTTCTCTTGTCACACTTTCGTAAATGCTTAAATTTTAGACTGCATATTTACGAGAGTAATACAGCAACATACTCTCTCCTTTTGGAGTATTCAAACC